>NC_055974.1:13274586-13294586 GCF_018492685.1 Alosa sapidissima
GCACACACACACACAGACACACACACACATACACACACACACACACACACATACATTCACACGCACGCGCACACACACACACATACACAAACACACACAGATTTCCATATAAGCTTTTTGGAAGGAGGGGGATTGTCATGGATTCTCCTGGATTCCCTCACCACAATGTAGTGACAAAAAACACACACAAAGTGCACACGTACAAGCCAACAAGGAAACAGAACACACTAGAAACAGACAACATACATCAATGCAAGAGGAATTACAGAAATCCTGGTGAATCCTGGTTTGGATACTACTCAAAGACTCATACAGTAATTATCGTGGACGCATTGCCACGGCCTAAGCGTCCAGAAATAGAATTGGAATGGGCCAGTATTCTCGGCTGCAGGTGAGTTGTATTCGTGTCCATTATGAAGTGGAGTCGTGTTTCAGAGAACAATATGGGAAGACACGATTATAGTTCCCGGGCAAAAGTAAGACATCTGCGTTATTTGTCAAACAAACAAATTTATATAAGATATCTCTGTCTCCTGTGCTCGATTTGGAAACTCATTAGTATGGCTTTTGTTGTGAGTGCATTTCATTAAACTTTGAAAAACCCTGCCACGCAAACACGCGGCTTTGATCTGGAGGCGAGCCTCTTAATTCTTTCTCTCCAGATATTAATGCTAAGTGGCTGACTGTGGCGCGAGCAGGCAGGCAAGCAGGCACACGCCCAGACTCTCTCTCTCTCTCTCACACACACACACACACACACACACACACAACCGCTGACACACTCCAGCACGCGTGCAGCAGAAGCGAGAGCTAACAGGAGCACAGTATGCTAATGCAGCCGGTCCGCGTGATGCCGCTCTCCAGCGCCTCGCCTAATTGAAAGGGCTCGTAATTGTTTTGCTGCGACAGATTGCTCATTACAGTACGTCCAGGCCTGGTGCTGGATTTTGGACGGCCAATGAGGCGGTCCCTGCCAAACTAGGCCACGCAGGACGACAAGCGAGAGACTTGTCGTCGCGATTAGGGTGGAAAAAACGAGAGATCTCCATGCAAATATCCATCTGAGTGAAGAGGCCACGGCTGTTGTAAAAGAGGGTCCTCTTGTGTGTGCCTCGGGTGAAATAAAGTCTCCTCCCCTGATACTAGTACATATCAATTATGTGTTATTTTCAGCCATGGCCTCATGCGGGGACCAAGCGTAACATTTCATTTCATCAAGTTTACAATATCCTCAGGCCAGTGTATCAAGATGTGCCAGTGTGCAACAACAGTTACATAATCTACTGTATGTTTGCATAACCCTCAAGTAGGCTACAACTGGAATTTTAAGTAGTCACAAAGTATGAAGATCCTCTCACTCTTTCAATTCTATGCTTATCAATACCGAATATACTATTGAATATTCTACTATACTACGCTATAGTTACACTGCAACAAGGGCTAATATAAAATCTGGCCATGACACAGCATAACCTAACAGTTCAAAGAGGGTCAATGTTTTTGGTTCCCCTATTAGTTGAATTTAACTTTCCTCTGAGGTTGAATCTTTTATCATTTGGAAACAATGGGAGGTAATCCGTAATCCCACTCGCAGCTGGCTGGCAGCCTCCTACTGTGTGTCTATGGCAGCTCAGCGCTCACCAGACCCAGCTTCATTAGAAGACGGAGGCAGGCTGAGGCGGAGGGTAAAAATAGACGCTGACGGAGGGGGGCGCCCAGGACTGGGACATGCATGCATGCGCTAGCTGGGGCGGCTGCTGGTGTGCAGGTAGTTAGCTAGCGCAGCGGCTAATTCCCTGCCTGAGTCCCACCCGGCACTGGCCCAGTTTGCAGCATCAAAGACTGGGCTTACGGAGGGGGGCGTGGGGGGTGGGGGGTATGGGTGTGGGCGAGAGCGGCAGTAGGACGTCTTCCACACACATGCGCATTAAAAGAGAGGCGCTTTCATGTTTCCAGGGGGCTCCTGGATGCCTCGCCAAAAGAGGCGAGCGCCACAGAACTGGAGCCCAAAACGTAGCGGGGTGTGACCTAACCCCAAACGGCGGCTGTGGTGCCTACAAAAGAGGCTGGCTGCTCTGAAACTCGTCCTATCACACACATCAGACTTCTCGTTTCTGTTAGGCCTAGTCACACACACACACACACACACACACACACACACAAACATACACACATACACACACACACATCATCATATGTTAATGACTGAATAGGATGAATTAAAAAAAGATAGGCCTGTTTGGAAATGCTTCTGAGGAAAACTCTTTAAAGTGTTTGAATTTAAACGCCGTTCTCAACTTTTAAATCGTGTCTGAAGAAGTGCTTCCCTGTGCTAAGTGCACTCGGCTGATGAGCCATGACACAGCAATGCACCACCACAACAACATGCACGGACCAGTAGGACCCGACTGACCAGCATGCCACAAGTTCAGATGAAAAGAAAAACAAAATGAGTTCTGACCAAACCAAACCAAATCAACGAGGCAAAAGAAGACAAAAGGAAATCGCTGAAGATGGGAAATCAAGGATCAGCTGGACGAGTAATGAAAAACTGGGACGAGGAGGAGAGCAGGAATGGGAGAGGAAAGATGGAGGACACTCTTTCACGCCCCACTTCCTGTTCAGGGTACTTGGGGATCTCTTTTCCAAAAGGAGCACATTCCATAATATTCTTGCAATCAAACCTTTTTTCCGTCTCCATTTTGAACTGAAACATAACAATAGGGACAAAAAAAAGGAATGAGGCTGGTCCATCAGCCTTCCGGCTTCAGCTGAAGGTCGAGGGTCAGTTTGCCCCCTTGAGCAGTGAGACCAGCTTAAAGATGACAGTGAAGAGTGCTTTATTTTCTCACTAAACAGCTGCAATATACATGCACCTTCTCCACCCTCAACACTTTTGGAACTTTGGGTCAACAAAGTACAATCTGTGAAGATGATTCTTCGACGCAACATCATGGATGATTTAGGCCAAAACAGAAGTGTACATAAACATCACAAATATGATGCATTGTCTCGGTACCTTAATCAGATGACTTGACCAGATTTGTTTAATTCAGACTAGTCTGGTGGTAGACCAGAATCAGTCGCACATGAAAACTCTTCTTACTCCATCTCACCAGCAGAGGGCGACATAATCCCCTCAGAAAACTGAGTCTGTATATTGCAGCACGTAGAAAATAAATCGAACAGAAAAGATGCTGGCTGGAGCGGACTGGTCAGGGCAACGGACACAGAGAAGCGGGGGGGGGGGGCTTCCGACCGGAACAGAGCAGAGCAGAGCACTGCAGAGGCAGCAAGTGGAAGCTGATGAATGCAGTTGTTGTTGTTGTTGTTGTTTTTGTTGGGGTGTACACAGAGGACATGCTGTAGATTACCTTACTGGACCTTTTCCAGCTCCTTCTCAATAGCATGGTCTGTAAATGAGACAAAGCCAGTATAAAAAAGCCAGCCCTTCCATATGAGCTGCGATGAGAAGGGGCATAAGGGGGCCAACGGGCAGCCCCGGCCAGCGACGACAGCAGGGACACACACACACACACTCTTACACACACACACACACACACTATACTACTATATACAGGTATACTGTGCAAACTAAACATCTTCTCAAAAAAGAGCTAGACACATACATATCCTGAGAGAGGTGAAGAGGCAGAAAGAGAGAGTGAGAGCAAGACAAAGATTGAGAGAGAGATAGATAGAGCTACATGTATAGAGAGAGAAAGAGAGAGAGAGAAAGAGAGAGAGAGAAAGAGAGAGAGAGAGAAAGAGCGAGAGAAAGATGACTTCCATATCCACACGTCATAGAACAAGTATTCCCAGTATGTGTTTGACATACAGATACTGTTCATGCTTTGCTTTGGGGTTACCCCCGAAGTGAGGCTTAAAGCAGCATTAACTGGAAGCAAATACCAACGATCAGTTAGGCATCATCAACAAATCAACAAACACACAAAATAATAGCTGCCTGGAATGGGGCCTCTACATGAAAGCTGTGATGATGGTGATGTGCCCAGCAGAGGAACAAACTATATCCACAGGCTCCTCTTCCCTCATAAATCCATCCATTTAACCTTCGAGAAGAGACCGATAGAAAGAAAAGACCCTGGCTATGTCTCAAACCATATATACTTCCGTCAGTACACTGCTAGTGCGCACTGAGCGCTTACTTGCGTTGTGCTCACTTTTCGATGGTTAGTAGTACTGTCCCAATATCTGCACTATATACTTAAGATAAGTATTTGAAGTGTGCAAAGGGAAGGAATTGTGTAATATCGGCAGGTGTCCAGGGGAGGGTGCTAAGAGGGACGAGTACTACACCGGTTTGAGGTTGTGCCAGGATGTGTGAGCATCTCTCTTAGCTCAGCATGGGGGCCTTGGAGAAAGTTGCAAAGAGTTGAGCTCGCATCCTATAGAATAAAGCAGTGCACAGTAACTAAGATATCAGATCAAACAGACTCCCAGCAGTCCCAAGTGGGCCCATGTTCTACATAATATGGTACAATTAAATGAACAAAGCAGAAATAGCTGCATCTCGTTGTAATGAAGATACATCTACTTCTAATCAAGGAGGCCCTTCGAGATAGAGAGGAAAAGAGAGAGATTAAAGAGATTGCTCTTTTCTTTCTTTTAAACTTGTTTACTTTTTCTCTCTTCTACTTCCTCAGCCAAAGACCAATGGCATTTGTACAACGAGCCATACGAGCAGCTTCGACTCGGCATCTGAGAAGCAGAGCGTTCAAATCTGCCGATCTCTCTGCCGCCCAGACGACATACTAGTCACTCACTGCTTGAGAGCCGTTCAAAATGGAATGAGTTCAATATCGTTTCTCAACCCATTACCAGACAACTGTACACTGAGTATCTGAAAGGATAATAAAACAGTGGTGAGGCAGGACTTTCAATTATGATATAACAGCAAAACTCAAATGGGACTCAAACGAGAAAACTCCAATTTATGTTGCTAACATAAAAATACTACTGGAAACGAACTAGCTTGCCATCAACCTAAAACAATAACATAACAAAGATTTTATTTTTATGAGACCAATTTACTACATAAGTCATATCATCCTAGGAAGCAGGATAGAAGGTGTACTGATAGATTTATTATTGATACATGTATAAAATCAACACACAGCACTGCTAAAAAGTGCATACATTACCCAAGGACAAAAGAAACCAGGGTGCATGGTCTCTGTGAGGTATATGAAGCCTCGCTGTCTGTTTTTCTTTTTGTTTTCAGAAGAAATCTTTAGAAGATTTTTGCAATGACACATTAAGGTATCATCTCCCAACAATCTGTCACAAGACCATCACTTCCTGTGTCATTTCACAGGAAGATAGATGTGTGTGTGTGTGTGTGTGTGTGTGTGTGTGTGTGTGTGTGTGTATGTGTGTGTGTGTGTGTGTGTGAGTGTGTGTGTGTGTGTGTGTGTGTGTGAGAGAGTGTGTGTGTGTGTGTGCGCGTGCGTGTGTATATGTGTGTGTCCGTGTTTGTGTGTGAGGTGAGAACTTACAGCTTCTCGGAGGTCCCCTTCTTTGGGGGTCACCGATACGGTCAGGTCCAGAGTGCCCAGGTCATGGTCAGGATAGTGGGGGTCTTTAAGGTCAAGGGTCACATCCAGGGATCTGAAGAATCATCCCTTGACACTGTAATAAACCGCTAAGAACACACGATGCACACTGCAAGAACCCTCACGCTATCAGCTAACTCAGTTGTAACTACATCACAGTAGCATTCTTGCACGACTGGATAATAACACTGACTGTTATAATTGCATAATGTCTTAAGCTTGGCATTACTACTGATGAGGCAATTCTGCAATGCACTACCAATATGTAACACTAGGTGGCAACAAATGACTAAGAAAATGACTAAGAACATACAAGTATAAGTGCTTTTTTATATCTAATGAAATTCAACAATGCGATGGAAATAAATTATTAGAAATAAACATTGGTGACGATCGTGACTATTAGATGGGGGATGTAGACACCTCTGATGTTCAAGAGATTCTAGATAGACGTAGGCTGAACCCATGAAGTCGTCCTGCAGTCCGAAGTCATAATCGAAGACCTAGAGTAGAACACAGAGAGCAGTCCACACAGCTACAGCACATCTCAGAGGACTCAAGGCTCACAAAGATACACACATGTGATGTAGCATTACAACAACAAAAGGCCTAGACCCATGGAAGCTGGCACTTCTTTTCTCAATAAACTGCTCTCCCATGCCCACATCCACGGCTGAAGTGCCCTTGAGCAAGGCACCTAACACCTCACTGCTCCCCGAGAGCCGCTGTAGCAAGGCAGCTCACTGCTCCGGGTTAGTGTGTGCTTCACCTCACTGTGTGTTCACTGTGTGCTCTGTGTGTTCACTAATTCACGGATGGGATAAATGCAGAGACCAAATTCCTTGTACAGTATACACAAGTATACTTGGCCTAGAAACCTGATTTACATTTACAATTTACATTACATTTACATTTACAAAGGTGTCTCGTCATTTCCTCTTGAATAAGGCCCAGTCTATGGGCTGCACTCAGTGAAAACAAAACCACATGGTTGCATTTGTTCACTGAAGATGTCATATAACTATTCTGATGAGCAAACGGGAAAAACATTACGAAAAATGACCGGACTAAATGGCCAAATACTTGGAGTCATCTCTTGATGTGTTTGTTTTCATTGAGTTGTCCCAAACCGGAAGTGGACGCGATATCTTTGTAACCATTGTCGCATTTCTCCAAATCACAGAATCACAATGTGGCCCTGCAATTTTTTTCTAAAGATAAGTGATTTAATCATTAACATACATGACATGTCTCTTGAAATAATGCAATCTTTTGGAGTTGCTAACTGTGAATGCCAAATTCACACAGATAGGCTTATGTCTCTGCATGCTTTCAAACAGGCTGCCTTTTCTAACACTTTTGTCAAGCTAAACCTGAACATCACACACAGTGGGTGGGCTTGTCTAATTACAGTGCATGAAAATGCACTGTACTGTTCTTCCTAGGCTTCTTATTACAGTGCATGAAAATGCACTGTACTGTTCTTCCTAGGCAACAACAACTTCTTATTACAGTGCATGCAAATGCACTGTATTGTTATTCCACGGGCTTCTTCCGACATATTATTATTATTCTTCCAGGCCCTAATTTGGCTTGAACCGCTTATCGTAGAAACTTGGTTCAAACTTCGACACGTAGCTCTTGCTGCAAATTTTCGTTCTATGACTTTTCATATTTCTACGACTTTTACTTTTTGAGATATTAAATAAAAACTCAACTTTAAAATTCTCCATAGACTTAACATGGCTTTATGACATCATAATAGGCTATTGATGGGTTTCATCAGGTCCCTTTCCACAGGTGTATTAATCAAGCACCATGCAGTCTGCATTGATAATCAAGGTGCTTGATTTTATACACCTGTGGAAAAGGACCTGATGAAACCCATGAATTAAGGAAATAGAATGCAATCAACTGCACCTGTGCTCTCTCACTGACTGCCTGCAGCAACTTCAATGGAACCTCTTCTCTCTGTCCCTCTCCATTCAACTGAAAAGCTCACTTCTCATCCCAACTTTCTTTCACTTCTTTTTCTTCACTTTCCCTCATTTTCTCTATTTCTCCAAATTTTAATAACTTTTAACTATTTTTACTTTTTTTTACTATTTACACTTTTTTAGCATAGCAACCACTATAATGACCCTAGCAACAGCCTAGCAACCACTTTAAATACCCTAGCAACAACCTAGCAACCACTTTTATAGCATAGCAACCACTACAATTACCCTAGCAACAGCCTAGCAACCACCTTAAGTACCCTAGCAACAACCTAGCAACCACCTAGCAAGCACTTTTATAGCATAGCAACCACTATAATTACCCTAGCAAACGTATAGCAACCACTTAAGTACCCTAGCAACAACCTAGCAACCACTTTTATAGCATAGCAACCACTATAATTACCTTAGCAACAGCCTAGCAACCACCTCAACTACCCTAGCAACAACCTAGCAACCGCTTACAAAATGTCAACTTAGCAACCAGCATGATTACCCTAGTAACCAACCTAGCAACAACTTTGCATGCACTGTATTTCCTTCTGGAAATGCTTTTCTAGTTACAGTGCATGAAAATGCACTGTACTGTTCTTCCTAGGCAATTTCTTCTTATTATTATTATTCCGCCTACCACTTTTTCTGTACGCAATTTCTATTGAACAGTTTAACTTAGAAACTTTGTTCAAACTTTGTTTTAACAATTTAAACCATTAAACTACTGAACTTTTTACATTCAACTTTTAAACGGTCTACTTTCAAACTATCATTAAACTATCTATCTATTAAACTAGCTGTATATCAACAACTTTTAAACTATCTACATTCAACTTTTAAACTATCTACATTCAACTTTTAAACGGTCTACTTTTAAACTATCAACTTTTATTAAGCTATGCAACCACCATGTCTATCCTAGCATCACCATAGTAACCATCCCTGTATTATCTATTTTAACTATACATGATATTTTACATCACAACTTTTGCATTTTCATGCACTGGTAATTCCTTGGAATTGCATTTCTAGTTAACTTTGAGGTTTTTGGGAGATTGATTTAATTGAGTTAACACATGGTTCTCTGAACATGAAAGCTAATCAGACCAGATTACATAAGAAAAATATGTAATTAGATTATAGTTACATTGTCAAAGATTACTTGATTACATTTTGTTTATGTGTTTCAATACATACAGGGATGGGCAAGGATACATCAGGACGTACTGTAGCCTATTTTGAAATAAAATACCAAATACCCTCTTTTTAAATGTATCAGTGTATCTTTTTAAATGTATCAAAATAAACTACAAAATACTGTAGCCATTTAAATGTATCAAAATAAAATAATGTATTTTTGTATTTTGAAAATACTCAAAATACTCTTTTCAATGGGGCATGAAACACCCAGAGGCCCAAGTGTTCAGGGATCCCTGAAGCCCAAACCTCTGTGTGAAGTCAATACTATGTTCTCCAGCCCTGATATCGGAATAGAGCCCCTCAGTCAAATAACATAGGTTATGTTATGTGATATGTCTTATTATCACCCGGAGAGAAGAAATACTCTTTTCTGATTGGCTGGCGGGGTGGCTTTTAATTCTGAATAACGGAACACCTATGAAGTAGATCTGGTAAAATAAGTTTAATCGCCGTTCCATATCAATGCTTATGAATGGTAACTATAACAACGATAGTAGGACGACGGTTGAGCCTGGAGGCAGGCTTCAACTCCTGGACTTCAAATCTCTTCACACATGTGCATTGCTTGTGCTCACAATCAAACACTCTCTACTGCCCCCTAGTGGTTCACCTTAACATAGAGTGGCTCTCTCAGCGTGTCCACTAGCAGGGAGACCCGCTCGTCCCACACCGGGTTCAGGTTCTTGTGGATGGTCTTGCTGCGGAACACCTCCTTCCCCGCTATCTTGAACTTCACATAGGGGTCACTGGTCCCTGGAGAGGAGCAGAGGGGCCAGAGGGAAGGACTGTTTAAAGCAGATGAAATCAAACTGAATGGCTGTGCATGTGTGTGTGTGTGTGTGTGTGTGTGTGTGTGTGTACAGTGTACACGGACTTACATGGAGTTACTGACACACATTTGGTGAAGAAAACAAACTCGTGTTTGCCTTTGCAGAACAAACGACACAGAATAAAATGCATTTCCAGTTAATTATTCAACATTACTAAAATATTTAACAATACTAAACAGCTGCAAAATTACTGTGAAAATGTGCAGAACTTTGACTTTTATGCTGCATTTAGAACAATATTACATTTTAAAACATGCTGCAGGAGGAATGTTTGCGGTTTATAACAAAGAGGAGCCATTTCAGCTGCAGAGATAACTGTGATTAGTAGTAGCATCATACATCAGTTAACCACTTTAATTTCTCCCCAGAGCAAAACTGTTTTAGCCGATTCACATTCCTGCTGATCTGCAAGTCACAAAACCGAATTCATTATACGGTTAGTAACATTAGCTTCCCTTGCAAAGGCTCAGCATACTACAAACATGCTCAGTGGTGATGAACATCACAACACTCAGCCCTGGGAGGTTAATTTCATTCACTGCTTTTATTGAATCAGTCCTGCAGCACATACAGTACAGTTAGATTACAGACACTACTACCATAGATCTTGCAACTGAAGAAAATGCATTGAAATTGGGAGCTGAATCTTGTGTGAGTGTGAAAGCTAGACCAATCAGCTCTGAATACCAATAGTGTATTTAGGGTATTAAAACAACAGTCCACTTTAATTAGCTTAAACTCTGCTTATATGTTCTTATATGTTGTTTGAGAGAGCAAAAGATAAAAAAGATGTAAACATTTCAAGATGTACTTCTAAACCTGGTCATCTCTACACGTTTTTTTATTTGCACTTCACATCTGCATAGAGGTCCGATAAATGCATACGGCAATGGATCTACGCAGACATGTCTGCTTTGTCTTCGTCAAAAAACTGTATGACCTCAGCTTCACTTTGGCCACACACTTCTCTCTATTCTCATTTTATTTTAGCTTTGCTTCTTGGGACATAATGTACTATTGCTCGTATCGTGACTAGATACAGTGGCTTACAGCTAGTGAGACTTGACGGTCAGTTCCCATGAGTGTATTTTCGGCCGGCGGAGGCCTAATGACCTGGAGCTGATGTGCTTTCTGCCCTCTGCCCTCTGCCCTCTGCAGCGTCGTGCTGCGTGCCACACAGAGTCACCCCAACCTCGCTGCCCCCTCAGGCTTGCCCGCTCCAGCTCCACCTCTGCCTCGGTGCTCTTTCCCCCGTTGTTGATGTTGTTATTTTTGGGGTGTGCTCAGTGAGCTCTCCAAAACAGTAGCTGTGCTTAGCCCAAGGCCTCTGGTCACGTGACTGTGGTAAGTGGCCGTGATTGGCTGGTGCGGTGGAGCATACAATGTGCAGACTAAATGTGCCGTTTTGGTGCCGTGGGGCTCACGGAGGGTGAGCGCAGCCTCATCTGGTCCTGCTGAGTCAGTGTACATAAAACAGGCATGGGTGCGGTCACACACAGAGACACACACATGCACACACACACGCAGGCACGCACACACACACACACACACACACACACACACACACACACACACACACACACACACACACACACACCTATGCAAGCATGCACACACACACACACTCACACACACACATACACACACACCTATGCAAGCATGCATACACACACACACACACACACACACACACACACACCCAAATGCACACACGCACGCATGTATGCACATATTTTAGTCGTCAACATCTATTAGTTGGTGCTCCCTCCATTTCACTGCATGGGGAGAAATGTGTACAACTACTCATATTGAAACAGGCAAGCCAACAAGCCAGATGTAGCCTACACTTTTCCCATGAATAGAAACAAAACATCAACGGCCATCGTGTGAAAACTGTATTACTGCAATAAGATCTACCAAATAAGAATGATTCACCAGGCTTTAGGGAGACTGTTAACTCAAACTGTCAAATATGGTCATGCCATCAGACATCAGGTGATTTCCTGTAAAGCCCATGTGCAATTTACAATAATGGGTATGTGCCAAGAGAGGAAAGCTGAGCTTTTTAACTGACACATTCAAGTTCAGGCGGGAAACTCTTGCAAAACACCCCTCTTGACTAATCTGACAGTTTAGTTTCCATCTGAGTGGTCGACACAAAGGAAGTGTGTAACAGACTTTTGGTTTTACTGCTGCCGTGATAACGTACTGCACTGAAGGCCATATAGCAGGGGGGTCAAACATAAGGCCATAAGGGCCAGATCAGGCCCGCCAGCAGGCTTCATACGGCCCCACTAGATGTTTTGGGTAGGAAGGGAAAATTAGAAAAAAAAAGATATTCACATCTAGTTGTCTTCAACAATTTATATATTTATACTTATTTATACTTATATATTACTTATATATTATACTGTAAGCAATATCTCTATGATATGATAGATTAAACCTAGCACTACAAACCATCCTCAGGAAGGAAGAAGCAGAAAAACTAACATGGAAGTAGGGCATTTCAAGAGAGAAAGAGCAGTACCAGTATATGACAGCAGTACATTATTTGTACTTGTTAGCTCATAAGTGATATAATCAAACAACACTCTGATACCCATGCAGAAACATGATAATGACCATGACAATGACGGCCCCCCACTAGGTCTCATTCCAACAAACCGGCCCACTACCTAATATGAGTTTGACACCCATGCCATATAGTATGTTATTATGGTGTTCTCCAATGTTTCTCCAAAGGGTTCTCCAATGTTTTCTCAGTTAGCCTTTTAAAATGATATCAGATTAGTAAACAGAATGTGCCTATGGAATATTGGATGAATGGTTGCTGATAATGGGCAATGTAGATATTGCATAAAAGATCAGCCATTTCTTTCTACAAAAGTCAAGAACCCTTTTGCAATTATGTAAGCACATAATTTAATCAGAAAACTGCTGCCCTGTTTATAAAAAAATACAACTGATCTCAGCTGGTATTCTGTCTATAATGGAGTGGAATGGAAATTTCTAAGTGACCCCAAACTTTTGACGGATAGTATTTCATGTTACATGCAACATGTTGCATTTGTTCCTACAACTAAGGGAATGTATAAGGCATTTTTGTATCTATCATTGAGTCCAATGTTTTATGTAGCTGACTACACGCTGTGGTTGTCCCTGTCTAGACCTGTATCTACAACTCTCTGCATGTCTCAGGTGTTGTGGTGTAAAACCGGTTGGATATGAAGATAATGGGGGATGGTGATGCACACAAAACACTTCCACGCTATCGCCAGTAGATGGCACTATTAGCTTACTTCGGCGCATCACTGTGGGATAACCCAGCCCATGTGTGGCCACCGCATCAATCAAACCAGCAGCCCATTTGCCGCAGTCCATTAAAGCCCCTCTCCTGGATCAGCCTGAAGGCCATTTCAGAAGGCCCCCCCTTACCCACACGGCCTGTGGATTAATAAGGACACCTACTCCTACACACACACACACATACACATACACACACACACACACAACCCCCCCCCACACACACACACATACACACACACACACACACACACATCTGATCCATAAGATTATCTCACAAATAAGTCCCTGAGTTTAACCTTCGCACTGTCGTGGCCTAAAAAAACACACTCTGGAGACTACCTCTAATGACTAAGGATGGGAGCTTTTTTATCAGGATGTGGTGACCATGCAGGGCGAAAATTGAGTTTTTTCCCGGCATCTTGACAGGGCACACAGGCAAGTGTGATGTCTTATTGGATTAGTCTCACAAAGGTTGGCCACAGAGAGGATAAGAGCGAGAGAGGACGGAAAAAAAAAGAGAGAGAGAGAGAGGGACACACACACACACACACACACACACACACACACACATGATGGTGACTGGCATATGGATGTTTGCTGTATAGATAATCAACTTCTGCATGTTGACATTCTGCACACGTCTGACTCCATGCAAGTGGCTTGGGGCTTAAATCTCAGAAAGCCAACAGATTATGTACTGTACAGTATGTACACAAATGTATTTGAAGGTATATATTACTGTATACATTCCTTTTTAGCATTTTGAATAAATATATAGTATATGTGCAAGATGATTCAAAGTGCATGATGGCTTGTATTCATCAAGTAGCTTGAAGCTGCAATAAAGGCAGTTACTGTGAATGTCATTCATAAAATGTTACCCAGTAAAGCATGGGATCCACTCTGTTACATCACCAGCCTCCTATCCAATCACAGCAGACAGTTGCATCTGCATTCCACCAGCCCTGTCATACAGTAGAAGCCTTATTACAGCCTCTGTTTTGAGGTATGTGGTTACGCTTACTGACAGTGTTTCCTCCACATCGCTGGAGCTGAACCACAGCTCTTTTCCATTTTTGTGGTGCACAGTGCACATATTCAACACTTAGCTTTGCTGACACTACGGTTGCATACTGTCTCAGTTACTCTAATTAGTCCTTTATGTGATGGCTGTGCAGTGTTTACACCGTCCTAGCTCCAACTGTTGAACCGCATATACACCTTATGTATGTCCTGTTCCCCATAGCAATTATATCAGGTACATCATTCTCATAACTAACATGTTGCTGTTGCTTCGTCTTGGCAACATAGTGCATATGCAAGCTGCTGCTCAGCTAAATTGACATTAAAGGCCTATACACACGGCCGGTGACGCGATGGCGATTTATGGCAGGCGACCAGCAAAATTGAATAGAATCTATGTGAAGTGAATGGGGCAACTCATACGGCAAGTGGAACGACGGCCGTCGCATCGGTCTAATCGGCCCCTTTCTATTTTTCGGCGCGATTTTGATGAAGTCATAATAGAAAACAAGCTGTCTGGTCAGTGTATCTCCACCATCGCGTTTGACTGTCGCATTGCCGGCCGTGTGTGGTGGGCTGTACATTTAGCAGACACTTTTCATCCAAAGTGACTTACATATGTCAATTCTATTGCAAGGGACTACATTGTCCCCGGAGCAACTTAGGGTGGAGTGCCTTGCTCCAGGGCACAATGGTGGAAGCCGAGAATTGAACCCACAAATTTTCAGGCAACTGTATGTTAGTCCAGCTCCTTAACCACTATGCTACCACTGCACCCCCATTCATTTCAATACGACTATTACTTTATAGGCTACTGAGCTATCCTAAATGAATTGCAGTGGTGCAGAGAGAAGCCAGAGCTATAACAGACATAAGGATGCTGTTTGACACTCTTATCAACAACCCTTTCTCTCAGGTTAGGCTCACAGAAAACTGTACTGTCAAAAGGTTCCTTAAAACCTTTCCTTACAGCACACTGCCCATTATTTCATCATTATTACACAGCACATTATTTCATCAGGAAGCTTCTCCAACACACATCCCCAACATACTTACAGCACACTGCCCCCCCCCCCCCCCCCCCCCCCCCCCCAATACACAGCACATTGTCTCATGAGGAAGCTTCTCCAACACACATATTGCACACTGCCCTCTCCCCACATACACAGCACACTACCCCATCTCCCTTGTCATCCCCCCAACACACACACCAAGACCCCTGGCAGTTGGGTTAGCCCCTTGAGCCGTGGATCTGCCAAAGGTTTCTTTTCCTTGCCCCTGTTGCTCTTGGGTGCTCCTTGTTGGTGCCCCCCCCCCCCCCCCCAATCCCAATCCTCCCCCACCTTTCTTATGCAGCCCTTGCCACTTAATCTACTAAACCCCTCTTCTACTGCACTTTGTACCCCCCCCCCCCATACATGCACAAATAGGCTGACACCAGACATCATTTCACTGCATTTCTTACATCCAGTAACTATATGCATGTGACAATAAACTGCCTTGTATCCTGCCTTGTAAAACACACACAAGCTCACACAAGGCCTAAAGGCGTGCACAGTTTGAGACTACTTCAAGGATCTCCATAGAGTGCTGCTGTTCACTGGGTGCTTGACTAGTATCACTGAGTAATCATTCTATGTTGTTTTTTAACCTTTTTTATTCTTTACTTTTTAAATTATTCTTTGACTATTGGCCTTCTATGCTTTTAATAGCTATTACTGTTTGCTTTTGTTTATGTAAAGCACATTGAATGACCTCTGTGTATGAAATGTGCTATATAAATAAACTTGACTTGACTTGACTAAAGGACAAGAGTGCACCGGATCACAACATACACAGTTTTGTGTACAAAACAAACTGATCATTTATTTGCCATCTACTACTTTGCTTGGTGATCAGAACATGTCTGATTGCAGAGCAGCCAAAGAGCTCTCTTGAAGTTCGTCAGACACAACAAACACAAGTGCACAAGTGCACTGCAGCAGAACTCTTTCACTGGGATGAGGTCCCAAATCAGACATTAAACCTCAATGGCACAGAGGTCAATCAGCAGAGTTCTGCCAAGGGGCAAAAGCTCTACCCATTATCTGAGGAAGCTTTCGTTTGCGAGACTGGAATTAGTGGTGATGAGACGGAAAAAAACACAGACACAAGAGAGGCTCATCACAGTTTATAAACAGTCACAGCATTTCTTATGTGCATCATCACACACATTGTGTTTTAGGTGTAACGTTACACAACAAAAAAATATGTCTTCTCTATGCTTTCTGTTTCTGAACAGTCTCAGTCAACAGTCAATCTCCAATTTGTTAAGTATTTCTGACCTTCATTTATGTTTAATTCAAATCTGCCCCTGAGAAAATCGCCAGTCGATGTTAAGCACTCAATTTTAAGGAGAGGTGCAAAAACGCACACCAAAATCAATGTGCAGGCAACAAGGTATAAAACTTAGTTGAAGGAGAGGGATGCCGCACACTGAGTGCACTAATTATATTGAGGCGATTCAGCCAGTCTGGCCTTCTTCAGATCGCATATGCATTCAATTTTAAGACAACAGAAAATGTGAGTTCCCTGAGCTCTAAACTTTTGTCCAGCCAAACCTTACCCATCACATACAGTACACGCCTTTGTGTATCATTGAGAAAAAACAGAAGTGAAAGACCAGATTTCATGTCTTTCCCATGCATGTTACAAGATCTCTGACCTTTATATGTCTTGTTTATTTGAACTGACATGACCATGATATATAACAAAATATTATTTTTACAATCTCTATCTTCACACAACAAAGCAGAACACGTATTAGCGTCCCATTTCCATCCCCTTCTCCCTCCAACGTTGCACAAAGTGGAAAATGAATGTTTATAAAACCCGCTCAATCGAGTTCTTTAACCATGCCTTGTAAATGCTGCAGCAAATCTTCAAGTCAGAACATGGCCTTTGAAATTTTATTTGTAGTGGACACACACACACACACACACACACACACACACACACACACACACACACACACACACACACTGCCCTTGATAGCTATCTGCAGGACATTTGGACAGAGAGGCGATAACGCTAGGAATTGTGGGTTGTAAGTAACCTCGGACAGACTGCTAGATATTGGGGCCACAGCAGCAGCCATTGCACGCAGCAGTAAAGCTGATGGATATCTGAGAAGGGACTGCAGTTGAGCGTGAACCAATCGGAGAGGGACACCCCGGAAAAGAGTCTTTCCTTCAGTTCTGTAAATTGGAAAAGTTTTATTGACAGGGCATAGCTATTGCACTTCAAACTTAGTTAAGTTGTAGGATGTGGTTGTCACGGCGCGCCGTGGACGAATAGCCGTTAAGGTCCAGTTCATGCCTACGGGGCAGAGTTCTATTCATCACGCATACACACACACACACACACACACACACACACACACACACACACACACACACACACACACACACACAGGCACACAGGAGAAACACACACACACACACACACACACACACACACACCTCATCAGTCACTGTGTGTGCCACCCTCTTGAGCCAGTGCTGAGTCTAGCGAAGGGACATTTTTCCCTCGGTCACCATGAAATCAATGGAGATCAGTGCACCTCCACTGTCCACACTGGACTTTACGGACTCATAAATAGCGTATTCACGTGGCTTTCTGTCCAGTGGGTCGGGAAGCATGAAATTGGAGAGCTGGGTTCCCCTATTGACTGCTCCATACATCTGCAGAGCATGTTGTGAGGCTATTTCAAAACTCGTCAAGGGACTCTAGAGCGGAGACCAACTACTGTCTGGAACTTTCGAGAGTTTGTGCCAAGACAGTAAATTTAGCTTTCTGGGCTATAACTTTTTCATCAGGCGCAACAAAAAAAAAAAACAACAACAAAAATCTATGCCTTGCTCATCATTCTTATGATGCATTCTGTTCAAGTAATTTGAAGGAAATTAATAAGCACCTCATTGGTGTATGGCTATAAACAACAAAGGCTCGAGAGGCAATACCATTTCCTTTCATTTCATTTTGACCGAAGCCACTCTACACATTGTCAATATGAGGCAGGCATCAAAGTTAATTCCCATTCCGCACATCGTCTGAACTACAAGCCAGAGCTTGATGAAGATTGATAGGAATCCAATCGATCCATTCCCTCTGATTGTGCGAGAGGTTTCTCTTCCTCCTTCCACTCCTCCCTCCATCCCTCCCTCTACCTCTCCCTCTCACTTTCCCTGTCTCCCTCCCATTTGTCCTGCATTTTTAGACGGGACCAATTGATTTGGAAGAATCAACTCAAACTTCTCTCATTTAAAGCAGGCATGGGCAGCTCAATACAGACTCAGTGGGCCATCACAATGGAGGAGACGAAGAAGGAAATCAAAGTTTAGTCCCGCTGCCAGTCAGTGCCAGGGACCTGTGCCAACCACTCCGGCCCCATCGCCCCAGAGCCATTATTCAATAAGAATAGGGGGAATACCAGGAGAGGCCGGTCTCACTATGATCTCAACACAGAGCTCACTGTCCATTACAATCCTTTGGTGGGACCAGTTCCAAACCGGAATGTGCACGCAGCCCCAACATTCCACATTCCACACCGGTCAACTCACAATGGCCCTGGCTCATCCCATGGGCAGTTGCATGTTGACTTGAAACAGCAGGCAATGTGACTATCTTGTCTCTATGCACATCTTTTCCCACAAGAGGAGCACCAGGAGAGTGATAACTAAGTAGTGTATGGGCAGATTATTTTTGCAGCGTTTTTGCTTGTAGACTGTTTCAAATTCTAGTTCCTACTGTACATAAACATATTTAGTAACAGACCAAATGTCAGTTTAGTCCAACATGATACTATTCTCATTCTGGCTCAAAAATATTGTCAGTGAATTTTAGGTTAGCAGTACCTACAGGTCTACAGTGAAAACAGAAAATTGAACGTAACTTCAAAACCGCTGTACACAACGAACCATGAGTTTTGTATACCGTTTAACGTCGTCATACTGTTTGTTCCATGGCATTGAAAACTTCACTAGCAGCCTGACTGTTTAATGTCATGTGTTGTATAGTGTCTTGACCTTTAACCTTTACAGGAATCAGTATTTCGACAGATCTTAGAAAGTTCTCACATCAGTTGTAATGTTTGTAATGCCAGCTTGTCACATGATTATTAGTGTGTGGACTTAGATGTGTATCACCAGTATCACCAGATGTGTAGTGTGTGGACTTAGATGTGTGTTGACCAGTTGATATGAACTGATCATAAATATGAGCAAATTCATTGTGCGGGGAAAACATTCTCCACTACTATCACTAAGGGGCAGTGTGTGTCCCATCTACAGAGCCTATTTATGCTGCTTGAGTCTCTGCTCCATCACGCAAACTATGTGCCAAACTATTCCAACTGTGTGCCCACTATCAATGTGTTCTCAACAAACACTAGAATACAGTGTGAGCTTTTCAGAACTGTGAGATGCATTGTGATGCTTGACTTCCTTATATCTGTACTATGTCAATGTTATCAGCTGTTACTCAGCCGCTTGACAATAAGTAATCCAACTCCATAAACAACCACAACATTAAACAGCAAAAAAGCTCTTGATCAACGTTTACTTCCTGTTTTCACAAAAGCATCTTCTCCATTTTACCTTCCGCAACATATTTCCCTCCAAAGCTGTTGTGCAAACATGTTCCCGTTTCACAGACAAGCAAGCAGTCGTTTGGCAGCGGCTGGTTTGATACCCCTATTAAATTACGGTAATGACGGCACTATCTCTTCTGTCCAGGCCCGCACCGGCCGCCTCCATTAGGCTGCACGTTAATGGAGCACGTCAGTGGCGTTAGCGGTGGACATCACACCAAATGACTCATGCATAATGAACAGGGGACAATCAAGGCCACCAACCACCAAACCTTGCTGTGTGTGTGTGTGTGTGTGTGTGTGTGTGTGTGTGTGTGTGTGTGTGAAGAGAGAGAGAGAGAGAGAGAGAGAGAAAGAGAGGAGAGAGGAGAGAGGAGAGGAGGAATAACTAGTCCGACAGCCCAGAGCCTTTTGATCAAACGAAAAGAGTACTTTGAGGCCC
>NC_055974.1:13299586-13327086 GCF_018492685.1 Alosa sapidissima
GTGTGTGTGTGTGTGTGTGTGTGTGTGTGTGTGTGTGCATGTGTGTGTGTGTGTGTGTGTATGTGTGTGTTTGTGTATGTGTGTGTTTGTGTATGTGTGCGTGTGTGTATGTTTGCGTGTGTGTGTGTGTGTGTGTGTGTGTGTGTGTGTGTTGGTGTATGCAAAGAAAGAAAGAGAGTGTGAGGTGATATCTGGTTCGTAGTCAAGTGTCAGCAGGCTTCTGTCATCACAGAAAATGCAATGCAAATGAAATGTGCTAAGAGATGAGAGCAGTGTGAGTGTGTGAGTGAGTGTGTGTGTTTGTGTGTGTGTGTGTGTGTGTGTGTGTGTGTGTGTGTGTGTGTGTGAGAGAGAGAGAGAGAGAGAGAGAGAGAGAGAGAGAGATAAGGTAAGGTATACCCTACCTAGGTTTATACATCGATTTTGCAACATTTCTTCAGCTATGAGGTTAACACAGATGGAATGGCTGCACATGGGAATACATTGCAGCTTTGCATTCATATTAACTGAGCAAATAAACACTGCAGTTAATACACAGGTGAGGTCGATACGCATATTCATTTATTCTCTGACACACACACACACACACACACACACACACACACACACACACACACACACAAGTCTATAACAGTGGGTCAGAGGGCTTTCAAAGAGGGTATTCAAAGGGCTGCAACGATGACACAGCTCTGCAGAACAGCTCTCAAATCAGACAGAACCCATCAGAGTCTCACTTTTATCCTTGTAAGTTCAAAGAGAACACTGATCCTTGTTCAGCAGTGCTTTGAAGCACTTCTTGTGAGTGTGTCCATTGATGTGACCTTACCAGCCAAAGTGAAGGTTAAAGTGTATATCCCATAGGCTCAAAGGCAGAGCAGACTGTTCACCATATCAAGTCTCCACAGTGGGTATTGAGGCAGTCGTAAGTCATAATAGTGTCAAAAATATGAGATAGGGATACGACTTCAATTACAGACTTCTATATGTTATGGCGATGCAAGAATAGACCTTCCCATATCTTATGGACAGTGCTATCATCGGCACTAGATGGGGATATGTATAGTGCAGCACTAGGTTACTCATAACATACTCATAACTCAGGACATAACTGATGTCCTTACTAATCTGATTCTGTCTGTAGAGTCACCTGTACTGTAGGCGTTGTAAGAAATGAAATGCCCTTGGTGCTATTTAGGCTGGTATCACACTGGGTCTCTGAGTGAGATCTGATGTTTGTGACACAATCACTTGCTCTCCCTTGGTTTCTCCCTTCCTTCTCTGATACAATCTGACAGTGCACACAGACACACACACACACACACACACACACACACACACACACACACACACAGAGAGTCATACAGTGGACAGTACAAGAACACAGTATGCATTTTTCAGTGGTCTTATTGAAAGAGAAAAACCACAATATATATACAGTATGTTGCTGGCAATCTTCTTCAGCAGTAGGTACAGAACTTCAAATCTTTGCCTATAGTTTGGTTTTAATAAAAAACACCTTCAACACAAAACAAAAGTCTATATAATAACACCCATTAATGCACTGACAAGATCAACACGGGATGGTATCAAGTTAAAAACATCAGATTTGCACAAAACGTCACATCTGTCAAAGCCCACATAATTATGCATCAATTTCATAAAATGCCCTCGAGCAAGCCAACAGCACAATGCACAAGTTACCATTTCAAAATGGCAAGAATTCCTTAGTGAATCAACTCTGTGTCCTGATACTGTACAGCATACACAAGTCCATGTCATTTGATTTCATATAAAGCACCAATTGCCTCTGTCCTCTAATTGCAAATGAATGTGGAAATGAATATGCGGATGTCTCACTGGACAATAAGGTTTGTTATGAGCTCATTGCACTCACCGTCAATGGCAATTCAGACCAATGATAAGACTTCTCATGTCGTTTCAGGAGAGTAGGGTAGCCTCTCTCAGCTCTCTCCTGTCCTACTTCAGATGGCTGTGAATGTGCTGCCAGGCTACATCCATAGCCCAGTAATGACAGGCCAGGTGAGGACTTATGCTCCAGTTAAACACCTTGATTTAGCATAAGATGACCTACATTAAACACACAGTCTGGACATCTCCCCATCTTGTTCTTGCTTGGTGTAGTGCATAACACTACACAAAGATGCTTCGGTCAAACACGGATACATTAAAATAAAAAATAAAAAATAAATAAATAAATAAAATTCAATTAAGGTCACTTGCCCTGATCTGACATACATACCACTCTAATGACTACATTTGCATCAATTACATTCAATCATTAAGCTCTTTAATGCTAATGGCCTCGCAGCTCAACTGCGGTGTACACTCACACTGTCCGCTGAAATTGAAGCCATGACCTCACCTCTGCATTGTTGGAACCTTTCATCACCAAGGGAACAACAGGGACCATTTCCACTCATACTGTACTACACCCTGTACAATACAATACATTGCATAATAGCATTATCTACCACTTGGAGGTCCGGAGCTCTTGTCCTCTGCTTTGAATGGCCATGGCTCACTCCGACAGGCTTCGTCACAGGTCACTGGCTGTTCGCTCCATTCATCGGAAACGCTGCAGGTAAGCAGCTCAGGGGACTCAATGGCCTCCTGTCAGACACCGGTGGCTGCTGTCACCGGGGCCTTTGAGATCAGAGTGACAGTGTGGTGAGGAAGAAAGAGAGAGAGGATGAGGGGTCTTAACCTCCCAGGATCCCCTGCGCTCAGTGCATCAATGACCACATGTGACAATGACCATCAGTGACCACACTGACAATGGTCGCAGTGATAAGACTGCACAAGTCAAGGGACGTCTTTGATATGTGAAACAGACACCCATCTAGTCCCTTACGCAGTCTACCTGCCTGACACACCAGAAAGATTTATTTCTGGTTTGAAGTTTTGCTGAGAACTCATGTGGAACTCATGTGATTGCATAAGCTGCATATCAACCAAAGATCTTTCCATGCCACATGAAACCATACGGTCCATCTCAAGGAGTTTGACACTGAGGTGGGTATCACTCATTTCTTGGGAGCAAACACTACACACACACACACACACACACAGCAGGTAGAGTTGTTATCGCGGCTCGCTGGGTAGAGCACTGTCTAACACCACACACTGCGACTCCTAAAATAGCATTCCAGAGCTAATCAAGAGATTTCAAGCTTGGAAATCTGCAGCCCCCATTTGAAGCTAGAAAGCTGCAGCCTATTGTGCTCGCCATCCAGAGAATAGATGTGACTGAGGAGAGGGATGTATAACTGGCAGGCTAATCCTTCATATATTACAGACCTCGAAACACAAAGCATCACCGCTCCGAGGCACCTCTGACGGAGCGGGAGCTACTTTCGCCGGGGCAGACACAAGATGGACGTCGAGAGTGACAAAGAGCCGAGCCGAGCGAGATTGAAGATGTGGGAGAATTTACGGACTTTTCAGGGCCACTCTTCAAACCGCCGCGCGAGGTTGGCAGGAGGCGCCAGGAGGCGCTGGCACTCTGCCACCCTGCCAGCACACACATGGAGGGGGCACGGACACCGACACCGACACCGGCGCGTGCCCAAGACGAGCCCCTGAGCCCTGTCAGTCCACTCCGCGGCGGCTGTGAGAGCTGGGCAGGTTCGACAGCTCTGTTCGTGTGTTATATATCCGCGGCTAACGCACCAGGAGTCTGCCGTAATGCGACTTAACGTCCAGGAGTGCTCCACCACAGGGGGGCAGGTCCTGTGTTGAAATGGAGCGCGGGGGAGTCAGTTCTGAACTGCCAGTACTGATGCTGGCTGGCAAAAAAAATTAAAAAATCAGGAAGACATTTTTTAAGCCAGTTATGTAACCTGCCTTTAGAAAAGGCATTTGATCTGAAGAATTTCAAGCGGTTCAACCAAGATATTGGCATTTATGTCATCAAGTAATAGCCATGAAATGCAGTTCCAAGTGCAGCCTGCGTCATTTTATGCATTCACTTCTCAATCATGCTATTGCCATCCATGGGAATGAAGCTTAGCGCTAACGCTTTCGCCCACCTAATCACCTGAGTGGTGTGTGTGTTTGTGTGTGTGTGTGTGGGTGTGTATGAGCGCTCTGGCTAACGTAGCCACTCTGCTCATCTCTCAGCTCATTACCATCACCCAGTACTTCCCTGAGGCCCTTGAGTCAGCCTCCCTGGGTGTGTGTGTGTGTGTACTGTATGTGGGTGTGTGTGCGTGTGTGTGTTTGTGTGTGTATGTGTGTGTGTTTGTGGA
Source organism: Alosa sapidissima (assembly GCF_018492685.1). Lineage (NCBI taxonomy): Eukaryota > Metazoa > Chordata > Actinopteri > Clupeiformes > Clupeidae > Alosa > Alosa sapidissima. The sequence goes on from NC_055974.1 coordinate 13,303,855, forward strand.
GTCTTCCTGGGCTCGCCCAGGCTCCTAATGAGACCATTAGTGTCCACACAGTCAGGACGAGCCCAAGGCATCAAAACTTTGCCTTACAAAGGATGACTCAGGCTCCTGTCTGTCACACGTATCCCACACACGTGTGTTTGAGTGCATGTGTGTGTGTGTGTGTGTGTGTGTGTGTGTGTGTGTGTGGCACACATCTCGTTTTCTGTGTCTATGCAACTGGATACTACAATGTAGTCAACTACCATGAGACAGACTGATGTGAGGGAAAAAGTATACTGACAAAAGAGCAGATTTGCTTCTCTGCAGAATAAAGGCATGAAAAAAAAAAGACCTTTCCACTTTCAGCCGCTAGCCTAACAGACTCCTCAGTAAAGAAATTAGCACAGAGATAAGACAATAATAAAAGGCACCAGAGATGAGAGATAGATAGATTAGATAGCAGTTAGATAGATCAACTGATTCATAACCAGGTATGCATGTATACCGGTACATACATACACAGAGAGAGCAGGAAAGAGAGAAAGAGAGAGAGAGAGAGACAGACAGACAGACAGAGTGAAAGAAAGAGACAGAGTTAAGAGAGAGAGAAATAGAGTAAAGGTAGAGAGAGAGAGACAAAAAGAGAGAGAGTAAAAGAGAGAGAGACTGCGCTCAACGGAATGGTAGACAGTAAAGAATTCAGTCTAGTTAACTCCCACCTCCTCGGCCCCTGATGGACAGATTGTTGCCCTTCTTCATACAGAGGGAGAGAGAGAGAAAGAAAGAGAGAGGAAATAAAAGAGAGAGAGAGAGAGAGAGAGAGAGAGAGGCTGTGTATAACCAAAAGGTAGAGTAAAGAATTCAGTCCGGTAAAGAATTCAGCCCTCACCTCCTCGGTCCCTGATGGCCAGGTTGTTGCCCTTTCTCAGGGTGATGTCCAGCTGGTACATGCTGGGCTTAGGGGGCGGAGGCGGAGGTGGAGGAGGAGGGGGTTCCGCATTACTCGGCTCCACAATGTTAATCCCCTGAAGAAGACAAGAGAAGAGAGGAGAAGAGAAAGAAAGTCAGTGTCATAGACAGCATACAGAATGGATGTGAATTTGAACAGGGTTCCTGCAAAAAAAAAAAAACAAAGGCACTTCTTTCTTTTCTTTAACACAACGCACAAGTGATTATGTGAGAAGAGGATGTTTCTGTAAGCTTCTAGGTGATGTGCATCTCAAAGAGGCCCAAAGTAGCCTACAAATCAAACTGCGGCAGAAGCTGCAACACACTTGCCCCGAGCCCTGAGAAATTCATTAGTCCAGTCCATCAGGATACACTCACTTCCTGCATTTTCCGGGAAACCCGCCAGTTCTTCCTAAAACTTTTTCTTTGAGTTGTTTCTGAGCAAGCAAGCACATTCTCCCCAAACTGTGCTGCTGTTAGCGAGACGAGTATCCTGTTCTCCGGTCAGTTGACACTTCCTGTTAACTAAGACAGGCCGGAAGAGTGACAGCCAGCAGGTCCGAGTGACACACAAAGTGAGGCATATAGAGACTACGACACCCACAGCATCCTGAGTCAAGTGGCTGTGCCAAGGAGTGACTAAGGACACAACATTCATTTTTGCAAACGCCATCACCATCATTAGGCCTCCTGGGGACTCAACAAGCGCCGGGCATCTGGCTCATGGCACGGACTCTGGCACTGCCCCATGCTGGACCCGCACCAGGAAACGGATGAGGGGAGATGCAGGCAGCACTAATTGAAGCAGCTCTAGTAATGTGAGATCATGTGAGCTGAAACTTACAGATAAGCACAGTTTTAGAGAACGGGTATCACTGCTTTCCACAGAGGTCATTTAGATGTGCTACCTGCAGCTCAGAATACAAAAAAAAATAGCAAGCAATTTGCTAATTGTATTCTATTTGATTATACTACTTTTAAAATGATTGAACTGATAACTGGTGGACACAAATGAACAATATGTGTGCATGGCTTTACAACAAACTGTGTCAAAAGATCAGGTAAAAAGAAATGCCTTCAGACCACCACAAGTATGTAGGACAACTGCTTCTACCTATCAGTTCTATCAGTGCAAAACAGTCTGACCTACACAGTAAGAATTTTTAAGACACCTTCTCACACCATGGCCTGTTTACATGAATGCCATTCAGCACAACCTGCTCATGTTTAAGCCAATTCACAAGCCCAAGGTTTTAAAATCATCAAGGTCAGCCATCACTAATTGCAACTATATGGGTACAGTACGTGCAGACTGAGAGTTCATAATGCTACTTTAGAGCAAACCAGAATGTGCAGAGAGTCTGCAGCAGCAGTCTCGTTGAAATGAAAGGCTTCGCTCAGGTCGGTCACAGGAAACATAGAAAAAGCCCTGGGGCATAAACACAACACTCAGTCACTGGGACAGGTTCAAACATAAGCCTTTTCCCCTTGTCATATAAACACTGAGTTTGGAAAAAAAAAAACAGAAATGCTACTTCTCCCATTGGAAATAATAGAAAAAAAAAAGATTGTGATGGCCAACTGGGGTCAAAAATATCCCAAAACACACCCGCCCCCTCCTTTAGCCACTTACGTACATCTTCCCCTGTGATTCTGAGCGTCAGTGAAAACATTGTAAATTCTGTTTACAACTAGTCAAGTCTTCTCAGGCTATTTTGAGACCAGAGAAGCCAACAAGCTTCTAAATAAACCAGCAGCCAGTGCCCGGCATGACGAAGCACGATCGCAGAGTGACCTGAAGCGGTCAGGAGATTATGTAATTAACAGACTCCTACACAGTCTCCATGAAAGGCACTGGGAACATACAGTAAGCTGCACGTGCCACATCTGTCACAGCTGGAACCGGATCCACGCCATCACATCCTCTCTGTCTGCGGCCGCTAGCCACTCTCTTATCATATGGTTCCCATGACTACACATATACATACTGTATGCAAATCTACGGAAATATTTATGCACAGAGTCTAACAGAAGGACACAAACACTCCCACATGCACACAGAAACTGTGATGCAAGTCCATTGTAAACAGGCTACAATCACATAGCTGATATCTGCACGACCAGTGGCACCTTGTTGACATGCTGCGCGTCTGCTTTAATATGGTCACCATAAAGAGCCAAGAGAGAGTTAGTGTTAGTGCACAGAGAGGAATACAGTAGATGCTGCAAAATAAGGGCCTCCAGCACATTTCCAATCAGAGCATCACACAGAGAGGAGAGGCGGGGGAGCAGCAGAGGCCGTCCCAACACATGCCTGTGCATAAAGCAAGTTGACACTCCTCCCACGCATCAGCTCAAGGAGGTTTGCAGAAGTGCCTGCAGCTTATTAAAAATAAACATACAGTGCGAGCACTTGTATTTACTCAGTCGTTTTCTCATACGCATGCAGTCAACACAGACATAGCTCTTCCCCGAATGCAATTGACTTGACATTAACATGCAGATAAAAATATATTTTTATATCACTCCTTGACAAATAAAGCTGTTCTACCAATATTGCATCAACATGAGCAACAGAGATATCTGAAAGTGCTTCAAGTGTAACTGCACTTCTAATTGGCTATCTCTTGAGAGCATCTCCTTTGTGTTTGACCCTGTGATCCTTTTTTGATGAGCCCTTGACCAATAAGCAGGAGGCTGAGGTAGCCAGTCCTTGTCCTCCTCTCTTGAGGCTGCTGACCTGTGACTGGGCCTTGTGAGGTCACGATGGAGAAGCCTCACAGGCTCCCACCCAGCCCTACACGCTTAGAGAGCTAACAACCTCCCTTTCACTTTGTCATCGCTAAAGGTGACATTAACTGGCAAGTTTTATGACAGCTGAATGAAGCACTCCCCAATTCCTACCGCAGTGACCTCTCTGTGAGAAACAAAAACTATCGGACTGCCGCTGGTGCCACTAGAAAGCCCTTATCACGGTGAACTGCGAACTGTCAACCATACACACATACAGTATAACACACACAAACAATGCATACACCAATATAACACAAGAGGCCCTAAGACATAGTATGGACATGGAAGTTGTAGTATCCATTACTTCAGTATCAATTCTAATAAGTGACATTAACTATAACATTAACTAACTATTAACTAACTACTAACTATTATCTATCTCACTAACAGCAAGTATACAAGTAGGTCTATGCATACTTCCTGCCATTCTGTGCACATACTCCATTAACCCAAACCACAATCACAAACCGCCCACTATCATAAAAGTTCCACTGCAGACGACAACTTGATGAGACTCTGTAACTTTCCCTGCAGTTCCCATATGAATGATTCTTCTCCTCTTCTGGCTCATCAAAACGGAGAGGTGGGTGCGTAGGCTGACAGCTTCCCCACTGCTTCCTCTATTCTACCACAAGATAAATCAAAGGAGATGAGATTATAATTATGCCCTCTAGCATATGTATTACACTTACAGGCAGGTTTCATTGGGTAGGTGCCATTTTTAGACTCCCAAATGATTTTGTCCTTTATTTCAGGGTGCGGCAGAGACTGTGATGTCAAACAAAAATACTTTATAAAGACTCCGAAATGGAAAAAGGGACCCTGAAAAAATACAGTAGGTCTACACACATCATAACTTGTTAAAAAATAAAATAGATTTTCCGAATGTGAGAATTTCTGTTGAAGTTGTGAGTCACTGCGTTTACATGACAGGTCATTCAAAGAGGTGAATCTCCAGTCCTGTCCAGTCCAGCAAATCTGACCATCACTGGTGAGATGCCAAGCACAGCCTACCTAAGTGTGCATAATGGTACAGATCCTTTGACATCAATCTATACTGACAACCCATGAGATGACATTACAAAACCCATAGACATGCGAACTCCCACTGCAGAGATGAAGATGAAAGTGTGTTCAACTGGAATACTGTGAGCCCCTGAAGCCTCTGAGATGTGGGGAATCTTGGAGAGCATCTCATGCTGTTAGACATTTGTTTACATTCTATTTATATACTACCGAGTGTTACATTCAGGGTGTACTAAGGTGTGTGACTGCACACAGCAGCTTTTATATCAGCTTCTCTACGCACACAAACAGAAAAACACCTCAAAACCTTATCAGAACATAAGATTTATAACCACTGCATCTCTCCAAAGCAACAGGCACTCTATCTTCCATCTGGATATGCACTGATAACACTTCTGTGATTATAGTAGATACAAACTGATGAAGCCCATTGTTCAACATATAATATGAACTGACCAAGGGTTTAAGGAAGTGCATTAAAGCCTAACTGGCTAACTGGTCTAAGTTCACTTCAAGTGAATTATGCTAAGCTAGGCTAACAGTGTCAGACTGGGTTATATCACACACAAAGAAGAGAAGAGTATGTAACCTCTTATCATAACTTTCCGGGAGATGGCAAATACGCTTACTTTCCAAAAAGTTGCCGTGTTCTTTTAAGGACTGCTGGGCTGAGCAGGAGAGTGAGAGGTTGAGGTGAGACTGTGCCATCATCACCAAAGCCATCACTTATTACGTTCCCATAGCTCTCCGGTAGCTTTCGTTTTGAGTGACCACATGTGGGCGCTCACTCCACTGACCAACACCTAAGAGCCTCTCCAAGTTGTCATGTCATGTCACAACATGTCCTCAGTTAAAGGGTGTGCATTTCCAGACAGACTGTTGCCATGCATCAAAAAAAGATGGCTGAAACTAATGGTCAATGCCACCCTGCATTCGCTCGCTGTAATATGACTCATGAGTCATGACTTTCAGAAAAAGTAAATGAAGAAGAGGAAACTGTAGCACAAGTGGCAGCATAGGCTACTGACCTTGTGTCCAAATGCCGCGGTTCAATTCCGACCGATGGTCATTTCCAAAATCCCACTTCCATTTATCTCTCCCTCTCACTTCCTGTCACTCACAACTGTCCTATGCGCCTAAAGGCAAAAAGCACCCCCCGAAATATACTTAAAAATAAATGAAAGCCAACTTCACAAAAGCCTCGAGCTGAAATGCGTTTCAGTTTACCACATAAACAATGTCGTCACACATGATCTGATGTCAGGTAACATCACCCTGTGTGGCTGGCTAAGACAGGATCTGGTGTCCCTCCTCACGGGATCACCAGTCTCACCTTCTGCTCTCAGCCAATTCAGCATCCGGTGCTCACACAGCGTTGTGCCGGTGGCCGCCATGCAGACGCGGAGGCTGGCCAAAGACATGGCGCCGGTGGTGGCGGGAGTCAGGAGATGGCTGACCGCGCTGTGCCGTGCTGCGCTGTGCAGCGAGATCGGTGAATAATGAATGAGACTCACTTGAGGGCGCGCCGGCACATGGCCAAAGCGGTGTCACCCAAGCACTTACTTACACTCAGCTAAAGGTGTGTTCTGGAGGCCTTATTGGCCTAATCACATTTTATCAACAGAGGGCAGAACACTAGCATAGCACAGGGAGGACTGCCAGAGGAGTGTGTGTGTGTGTGTGTGTGTGTGTGTGTGTGTGTGTGTGTGTCCGTGCGTGCGTGTGTGTGTGTGTGTGTGTGTGTGTGTGTGTGTCTAGGTGTGCGTGTGCGTGTGTGAGAGTGTGTGTGTGTATATGTGTGTCTGTGTGTGTGTGTGTATGTGTGTGTGTGTGTGTGTTTTGTGTGTGTGTGTGCGTGTGTAAGAGAGAGAGAGAGAAAGAGAGAGAGAAAGAGAAGTGAGGAAAAGAGAAATGAAGACCATGGGAAGGATATAAGGCATACAAAAGAAATTTAATCAGTATCAGGTTCTGTCCATCGCTATTTAAATTCTGCTGCAAAAAGCTCTCATTGTAGGGGGATAAGGTGGGATCTTTTCACTCCAGTTGAATCAGCCTGGGCTGATGGATACTATGCTGAGCCACCTGATGGCCTGATGTGTGTGGATTTGGTATTTACAAGGCAGAATTCACCAGGTAGCGAAGGTCATTCAGCCATAGAGATCAGGGAACTACAGAGATCAGAGGCCCTGGTTTAGCAATGTAGATGGATCGTCTGAAGCACAAAGGGTAAGTGTGTGCAGGGTGTCTGAATCCACGTTTGCTATTTTGAAAGTAGGAAGAATGGTCTCCATGCCAAGCACATTGTTCAAAAGGGTTGCTCTTAACTTTCTTAATTAATCATGGGTGTGTTTCGGGCATACCATCAAATGAACCAATCACTAACTGCAACCTTACTTACCAGACCCACCATACCTTTAGCAACAGACCCACCATACCTTTAGCAACAGACCCACCATACCTTTAACAACAAACCCATCTTATCTTTGTAACTGACAGCAATTCATATTACAGGCCCCACATATAACGGCATCCATCAATCAGAGCCCACTTGACAAGATCCTACCGCCACCTGTATCATGGCGAAGCTTCTTCTGACATGAAGTTGGGTAACATTCTTTTTCTCTCCTCTTCCTCACCCCCTCTCTCACACTCCTGTCCCCCCTTCCTCCCTCCCTTCCTTCCTCTCCTCCTCTTCTCTCCTAAAAGCCTCGGACGCGGGATATTTAGGCATATTTGCCCTTCTCCATCTCTCTCTCTCTCTCTCTCTCTCTCTCTCTCTCTCTCTCTCTCTCTCTCTCTCTCTCTCTCTCTCTCTCTCTCTCTCTCTCTCTCTCTCTCTCTCTCTCTCTCGGGATGCGGGGCATTTAGGCATATCTGCCCCTCTCTCTCCCTCTCTGCATAACAAGCAGACCAGTGCTTGTACAGAGGAGTAGAGCGCTCATGAATAAGAAATCACATAGATAAGGTTACCAGATGGCCGGGACACTCTGCTGTATGAGACGATTATGATCAAGTCGTCAATGGGATATTCCACACCAGTGGATTCATGCTCCCTGGACAGAATGGGATAGTTCTGACCCCAAGGTGAGGAAAGTGGACGAGAACACTGGATCGTTAAACAGAGTCCAGTTCAGTTACGCTCACACACAGGAGTTACTACTGAAAAAATGCCCTCCAAATATATAACAAATTATTAGAATTAAATGAAGTCAAAATTATCTTACTGAGAAAGCACTAGGTAAGTCTCTTTATAAAAACAACGGTTACACTTTACTTGACAGTATCGACATAAGAGTGACACGACACTGTCATGAACGTGTCATAAACAAGTCATAAACGTTTATGACATTACGCTTCTGTGACATTCGGTTTTTGTCATAAATTAGGGTTAGGATTAGGGTTAGAGTTATGGTTAGGGTTAGGGTTAGGGTTCATGTCTCATGACAGTGTCATATGTTCATGACAGTCATGTCACTCTTATGTCGATACTGTCAAGTAAAGTGTTATTTTTAATCATAATATAAGATTAATACCACTTGGTTATATATGCATTTTTTGCTGTGCACAAGCATTTTAGGGGGGACGTTGTGAGTGTGGTAATGTGAGGGAACCTTCTGGAAGAGAAGGTTAAAAAACAGATGAGAAAAAAAAAAGAGATGAGGAGTCGGAGTCTGCTGGCGTTCCTATTACTCTCTCCCAGGCTGATGCATGGAGCTGTCCACCACACTCCACTCTCCACCTCAGAGTCTCGGAGCCTGCATCATAGCGTCCAGATGAGTCCCAACGCTAGCCCTGGGAAAGCCCTAACCGTGCGCGCACACATGCGTGTGTGTATGTGTGTGTGTGTATGTGTGTGTGTGTGTGTGTGTGTGTGTGTGTGTGTGTGTGTGTCTGTGAGTGAGTGAGTGTGTGTGTGTGAGTGTCTGTGTATGCATGTGTGTGTGTGTGGTGTGTGTGTGTGTCTGAGCGTGTGTGTGTGTGTGTGTGTCTGAGCGTGTGTGTCTGAGCATGTGTGTCTGAGCATGTGTGTGTGTGTGTGTGGTGCTGGCAGTTCATTTGCAGCCTGCGACTGCCCCTCTGATTAGATAACCACCAGTGTTCATAATGAGCATCCGCATGACATTCACGCCACAGCAAGACCACCGCCTCCCACCCCCACCCCCCCCTCCCCCGACACACACACACACACACATGCACACACACACACACACACACACACACACACACACACACACACACACACACACACACACACACACACACACACGCACACACCCATCCAATCTCCATCCCAGTCAGTTCCCTAGGCCAGTCTGTCTTATTTCAGCATTCAGTAATGCCTCTCTTGCCCATCTCTCCCTTACTGATGAGGTTGTTAGTCAGCAGGCGGGGCCCCGAGGCTGCTTTGCATGAGTCTGGCCGTTTATATTTAAAGTGTGTGGAGTCGCATGGCAGAGCGTGACGTTGGCCAGAGAGTGATGAATGTCAGGGCGTCATTTGGATAATTGTCTTATTTTTTCCCCTTCTCATTCCTATGTAACATGAGGAAAAGGGGTGGAGGCTAACTTTGCATTGGTGGTATGACATTATGGATTTGCATTTGGCATATAAAATCACAGAGAGATCTCTGTGACAAAAAAAATCACAACAGATTTCTTGCTTTTGAGTGCCAGTGCCCTGGTCAGAACAGTGTCCAGAGTGTAACAATAGGAATTGTTGTCCCACGGACCTATTGGAGTGTGACACCTGAGACAGGGCAAGAGAGTGAATACATGTCTCAGCAAACAAATAGTGTGTGTGTGTGTTGCCCAGTTGGGCAGAATTGACCGATCCCAAGCCCCACCCCTTTTTACTATGTCACAATGAGGACTTCGGAGGACCTCGGTCAACCTCGGTCAATTTTGAATTTTCTAGTGTCCATTCTGTATGACAATACGCCGGTTATGCGAATGCTATAATGCTTCTTTTGCAAGTAGACTAAGTAACTAAATAACTAAAGAGCTCAAAAAGGTTCAAATATATGCCTGGGGTACTTGTAGAAGTGACATCCGATATCCTGACCTTGTGAAACGCTACCACACACAGGCCTAAGTTTGCATAACTTTGGATAGGCTGCTACTTTTCATTAAAGAAATCTGAGTGTGTACGAAAATGTTCCCTTTATTTGTGTTCATAACTGCACACAAAAACATAACTAAACCTGGTTTCCACTGTTAAAACGACAATATAAGCCTACGCAAAAAATTATACCTACCTTGCAGGAACTGAACTCGCACACTCATACTCATACTCAATCACGTATCGCCTTACACACAACAAGAATACTTTCAGCTTTTAGGCACAGGCTACCTTGCCATGTTTAACTTGGGATAGAAGACTGTTCAAAGAAATAAGCTAACGATCATTTTTTCAACAAACGCAATATCCTACTGCGATGCATTATTGATGGATGAACGAGAGATAGCCAATGTCTTCTAAAGATCAAATCATGTGCCGATTCAAAACTATGCTTTGCTGTATAGGCTATGCAGTCTCGAAATCGCCAAAGGCCTACTACATTGCCCACATTTAGCCTAAGCGGGCACTGATGAAGTCTTATGCAAGGATACTTTCCTGCAAACTTGTCCGACTTAGCAACAGTAACTATGGGACTGACAATGAGAGGTGGGGCTTGGGATCGGTCAATTAAGATATTCTGTAGCCCAAGTGAGTTAGAAGGAGCAGAATATAACACAGAGGAGTGCCTGTGGGCTCACTGTGGGCCATCAAGGACTAACCAAAGCCATCAGCGCCCAGGCCTGAACTACAGTGCATTACACTCAACCATACTGCCGGATGTGGGGGACTGAAGGACAGTAATTCTAGAAACAAGGCTGCTTGGTTTGGTTGACTTCAGGCACACTTACATGTGAGAAGAGAATGAATAAAAGTTTTCCACTCATTTCGTAGAGAGAACATCAGAAAGTTTTCCACAAAATTGAACAACATGGCGCTAGTGAAGGTTTCTTAAAAATAAGAGCTGTTCCTGAGAAGAAAACAACCCTGAACAGTATGAATCCATCGCTACCAGACCCAGTTGGTCGGCCACAGTATTGCCTCAATCTCTCGCTCTGCTGGAGAGCTTCACATGGCACCATGGTTTCCATTAGTGAACCAAAAAATTGCCTCATTTCCTACCATCAAGCCCAAGCCCAGACACTACACGGTGTGATCAGGGATGGGTCCAGATAGACCCCCAGCTCTCTACTTTGCACTCGCTGCTTCTCACAGGGTCTCTTGTGTAAAGAGTCATTACAGGATTTCCTGTCAACAAGGCTGTCTGTTTATTATCAGAGCTACCTATTCCAGTACTAGACCGTGGAGGGTGACACAGCAGAGAGAAAAGGTCACGATGAAAAAAAAACAATGAAAAAAGAAAGAACCATGACAGATGGAGGCTCGGCAGGAGAACTCATCCTAACCAGGAAATACAGACAGCCTTTTGGTCGGCAGTTGCGCCCTTATCTGAGCCTGCTCTTTAGAAGCATGATCAATGGCTTTTTAAACTAAAAGCAGCAGAGAGCGAGCTTCTAAATGAAACTTCAGTTCATCCTAATTAGACTGGGGGGGGGAATAATGAAGCTCAGGGGCCAGGAAGACTCGGATGACAGAAGTCATCGCGCCATCATCTAAAGTGTATGAAACAATGCTGAATTCAATTAGAACTACTGCTGCAGGAATTGGTTACACAAACATATCGACCCCCTGCAAAGGTAATTATGACCGCCGCGCAGCGAAGCGGCGGTCATATAGGTTTAGTCAGATTTTTTTTTTTCTTTCTTTTTTTTTTTTTTTCTTTTTCGCATGTCCAAATTTCCGTCAAGGATTCCCGGGACACTGTAAGACCGGGGTACACGAAACTTGGTGGGCATGTAACCCCATATGGATAGCATGGAACCATCGTTTTTCGTTTTGATCTGTAGCCCCCCCGCTGGACTGGACCCCCCGAAAGGAGGGTAGGGCAGACACAGTTTTCTGTGAATATCTCGAGAACCGTAGGGTTTAGGAGGACCATTTTTTTTGTATGTTGATCTCAAGGGGCTATGTCAACCCATTCCATAACCACTCATTTCATGTATAGCGGCACCTAGTTAAACACAAAAAAGTAAAAATGAGGTGTTGTAATCGCAGGTATCTGTGACCTAACATAGTCAAAACTGCACGAAATTGGAAGTGTAGGATTATTATGACACCCTCTGAATGCATGCCAAGTTTCGTGGAATTACGCTCATGGGGGGCCACAGAATAAATGAATTTATGTTACAACACCAACTGGCCTGTAGGTGGCCTGAGACAGTTTTCTATGAATATCTCGAGAACCGTAGGGCCTAGGAGGTCCACCTTTTTTTTTGTATGTTGGTCTTAAGGGGACATGTCAACCCATTCCATTACCACTTATTTCATGTATAGCGCCACCTAGTTAAAAATTAAAAAGCAAACAATTAGGTGTTTTCATCACAATATCTCTGGCTGACATGGTCAAAACTGCACGAAATTGAAAGTGTAGGATCATTATGACACCCTCCGAATGCATGCCAAGTTTTGTGAACTTTTGTTCATGGGGGGCCTTACAATAAAATAATTTATGTGTACATTTAGTGACCGTACACCAACAAGGATTCCCGGGACACTGAAAGACCGGGGTACACGAAACTTGGTGGGCATGTAACCCCACATGGATAGCATGGAACCATAATTTTTCGTTTTGATCTGTAGCCCCACCCATTGGACTGGACCCCTCGAAAGGAGGGTAGGGCAGACACAGTTTTCTGTAAATATCTTGAGAACCGTAGGGCCTAGGATGACCAATTTTTTCTGTATGTTTGCCTCCAGGGGTCATCTTAACCCATTCCATGTGCACACATGTGCATAAACAGATACACACACACACACATACATTCACAGTAATCATACGTATGACACATACTCACACAGTAGACATATGTACGCATGCATGCACATGCACATACGCAGGCACACACACAAGCATGCACACACACACACACACACACACACACACACACACACACACACACACACACACACACACACACACATAAACATAAACATGTACACGCACACATGCACACAAGAATTTCTCAGAATTATGAACAGGCAAGATGGGGGTGGGGTTGTATAAAATTAATTTTACATGTGAAATCTATGAACTAATCATGTTTTGGTACTTGTTGTCTAGCAGATACCATGAGAATTGAGTGTGGAAAATGCAATTTAGTGAGACAGTTAGAATCATATAGGCCTTTCAGCGTGATTTATTTTTGTGGAAAAAATGTGCTGGACTGGGCGGCGGTCATATTTTGTACCGCTCTGCGGTACATCTAGTTATCTACATGTCAGTCAAACTTTACAGTCGACAAGAGTGCGTGTGTGTTTTACTGAATAACTCTCAGTGTGGCCATTCAATTCATCAATCTTGGCAAAAAAGATAGTTGAGAAAGTTACTGTTTCAGTTGGAGCACCTGCACAACAGAACCTTGTAGCATAGCATCACCAGCCTCACTACTTCGTTTCAATTTGTGAAGACTGAAGAGGTACTCTGACTGGGGGACTCTCCATTGGGAAATGTCTCATAATAGGCATTCAATCTGAAATCATTAAAAATGAGTGAAAATCAGGGATGTAGTGGAGGCTAAACGCAAGTAAACGCAGTTTATCCACCTCTGAAATGTCAGAAATAGTTTATCCACCTCTTATTAGAGTTTATCCATCTCTCAAAAGAGTTTATTCACCAATTGCAACTTTTAACATTCAAAATTTCAACTGTATTATCCACATTCACAATATGTACACTCTAGGAACCATTTAATACCACTGATATTGTTATAAACATTAGACAATAACCTCTACTATCATCAAACATGTTCTGAAAAATCTGATACCGCACAGCGCAGTTCACCTCATAGAATTCATAATTTACCCCACCCTTATATTTTATCACTACATCTCTGGTGGAAATACTAGGTGGGCGGGGCCAAGCTAGTGTACAGTGCATGTGTTGCACTGATGAAAATCAATTGAACTGAAATACACTCGCACCTCTGAGAAGAGGCTGTGCAACAGGCAGCATGTCAAGTCAAGTCAGGTCAAGTCAACTTTAGTGTCAATCAAACCATGCAAATTGCGTTTCTCCCATACTCCAATGTGCAGTATTAAAACAAGATTTGACACACACTAAGCATTATCTAAACATAAGACTAAACATAGGACACCACTAGACAAGTGCAAATAAATATTTAACAGATAGACAAATTAACACAGCATATGGCAGACAGTGAGCTTACAGTTCCCAGACTATAGTCAGGTTGAGGTATTTTACTGTGTGTAGAGCACACCTGACAGGTACACAGAACAGACGTCACAGAGCTCGTTATGGTTCATTTGTGCTCATCAGTCTTCTTCTCTCCATAAACGTGTCATAAGGGACCTCACCAACAAACAATACACACATATGGAGCCGCATCTATCATATTAAACACAGATCATCGCACAGAAACACGGATCATCATAGACACAAGATTAGCCCCCTCCATATTTCATACCCATCAACCCACCCACACACTCACTCAACCACACACAAGCACACACAAACATACACACTGGCACGCACCCATTGCCTTAAGCTGAAAATACCATTTCTCCATGCAACTTTATTTAGCCACTTTCAACAAATCCAACAGCACAACAGACATATCGGTCATATATATCCCTCCATTTGCATCCAGTTTCAGCAGCCCTCCAGTGAGACTATGCTGATGCAATGGAAACAGGTGCAGGGGTTGAACGGAAAGATGTACTAACACACACACACACACACACACACACACACACACACACACACTTTTGTTTGCGATGACAGGCACAGCTAGGGGGGCTGCCCTGTTTAATTGTGGATCATGTTTTGGCAAGGCACCCTCACCAAACAGATTGTGTTAGGCTGTCCACCGAGGTACACTCCATGTGCCAAAATAAGGAGGCAATCTGATCTGATATCAAATGTGCCACACACTTCAAAACAAGCCGAGCTACTGAGGTTATATCACCAAATTATAATATAAAAGCAACAAATATAGAAACATCTCCCACCGCAACTCAACCGCAATCTCAATCACAGACCAAACAGTTGCTGAGGAAAGAGCTCTTTCTCTAAACTGCATTTTGTCTTTCAAGACCAAATTATACTGCAGAGACAGCTGCATTCATCAGTGTCAAGGCAAGAATTTCCCACCACCGCAATCATCTGACAACTTCTGGATAAGCTACCTTATGGCATTCCCTTAATGCTGTTTGCTTGACCTACAGCCGAGCCGAATCCACCACCAGGCATACTGAGAGCATATTTTAATGGCCAGTGGGGGGGGGGGGGGGGTTCTACGTTCTTTAGTGGCTCTTTCAGCGGGCCTCTGGGAGAACGATGCAGTGACAGACCATACGGGGGTGTTACAGAAAGGAGGGCAGATTGATTTCAGACCCTTCCCAGGGTGCCGAGCTGCAGGGAGCTTTAATTCACCTTCTGCCCACTCACTCTTTCTCCCTCTCTCTCTCTCCCTTTCTCTCTCCTTTTCTCTCTCCTCTCTCTCCCTCTCTCTCTCCTTCTCTCTCTCCCTCTCTCTCACCTACCTCTCCTACTGTCTCTGGCTGATGAGGGCCGGCCCAATCAGTGGTTATTTCTGTCCACTCACGCTCACACGCTCACACAGACACAACGCTGGGGGAAGTGTGAGAAGGCGCGCCACTGTGGGACTCAAGCACTTACGCCACGGCGGTAGCCCCGAAAAGCATCCTACAGAGAGAATCATTGTTAAGTCCTAATGCAGCACTGTGTCCCAATCGCTGGTCATTCAGTTGGAAAAAAAGGCCACTTAAATGGATCAAAGTGGCACTCTACAGGTAGCAGCCTCAGCTTTCAGTTCCCAAGCCAAGCAAGGTATGGCTCCGTTCAAGAGAATGTGATGAGCTTTTCAAGAGCACAGAGGAAAATATAAGGAGCAACAGAAAAGCCAGGAATAAAGCAGAAAGACTATATTGTTAATGTAATGCCGTGAAAAGTGCCACAGGCTGTATATTAAATGAGTCCTTGTCCCTCAGCAGTTATGGTTGCTGACAGAAGTAGAAGAAGTGGAAGCTTGTCAGAAAAAAAAGATAATTTATTTTTATTAAAAAGATAATCAAACGATATTTTTAAATCTGTCAGCTGGTTGAAAGCACTCAGGGGACCATTCAGTGAAAGAGTGAATTTCTCTCCCTCCATTTCCCTGTCATTTACATAACGTTTTGAATATTTGTTTTTTTTTATCATAAATAGAGCGCACAATGAGAAGGTGAGTCATTGGAGCAACCAATGAAGTGAGCCAAGATTATCCACACATCTTACTTTCCAGCTTTCTCTCACACTCAAATATGCACACACACACACAGATTTTGTGTTTTTACTTTACAACGGTTGAGTTGCTATATAAACACTTCTATATATTAACAGACAATCTGACAAAGATGGCCACAAGACAACAATTAGGGGTGACAGGAAGGAAGCAGTATTAGCTGCCAACAGAGTCAAGAGAACTTCTCTGGATGGCTCAGATGACAGAAGAGGATGCTGCCACCGCTAACAATCCTCCATCCAGGAGAAGCCGACTAAATGTCACCGACAGTGGCACCCCCAGCGGGGGGAATTTGGATATTAAACCAGTGGCCATTCCTTAATGAGGCCCAGGAAGTGGTGTGCTTGTGTTCCATCAATCACACTAATGACCCGCACCTCCAAGCGCCATCACTAGACCACGGGCCACATGGCTTCATAAAGAGGCTGAGACGCGACACTTCCCGGGCTTAAAGGTGGCCCGGTGTCAGGGCCAATTAGAACAGGTAGACTATGTCCACCCTGACAGCATTGGAAGCCTCAACACAGAGACGAATATGTTCAATGAGTCTGAATGTTTAAAGGAAATCTATTCAGTCGGGTAATGAGAAGGTCTTCTGGCGCAAACCCCGGCTGCGTCCGGTGGAGGGGGGTCTCCGGTGCAGGGCTTGCCAAATCAGGCTCGGCTGCCGCTCTAAGGGGCCTCAACTCTCGCCTGGGAGCGGCGTCGCAAGCAGATGGCGACGTCTCACACGGCGAGACAATCAGCTTTCGCTTGGTGAGAGAGTGTTGTCACGGCCGAGCGTGCACTCTCCAGTGCTGACATACGAGAGTGCCAAGCGAATGTGAGATAAACAAGCACTCCCACCATGCAGAGAGAATCACAACAGGCAACAAGACTTTTGAAAACATGACATTCATGAACCGCAACACTTTAATTCATTTTAGGAGGAAGAGTGTGCCACTATCTTTTGGAAACCCAATTTCTTAGTTCCCTCTTCGAGCTTCGGAATGCATTGATCTCCTCACCCAACATCTTAGTTTGGCGACTGCGTGCTTTAGCACAATGATGGATGATTTATGTGCAGATACCTCAAGGGTTTAGCTCCTGCTGCGCCTCAAAAAAAAGGTGGAAAATGTTTGCCGCTGCGGGATCAATATCACAATACGTACACAAAGCTAAGTTTCCGTAATGAAAGATCAAAAAGAAACGAGGAGCTCTAACAAAGCAGACAAGACACAGACTGTGAAGTGTGTGTCTGTAAAGTGAAAGACAATAGCCCGGCCTTGCTTTTAATTGAACATCCAATGGTTATGTAACAACAACAGTCTCACCAACACCACCAGAAAGACTAGACTTACGACACTCTGTAAACAGAAAAAGGTACAGTTACTTACCTCAGGGTAGCCGACGCAGTTGATTCAATCTAAGATTATCTCTTTTTACACACTACTTCATGCCTGCAGTGGCGTTTTGATAGGGATGGGTTTTATAATAAGGATGGGATTTCAAGCACAGCATGGGGTGGGACAAGGCCAATGATGCTAAGCATCAGCACTGCCGTGAACACCTGCACTACAGTAAGACTGTGGACTTCAGGAAACTCCCAGCATAATGTGGATGGCATCTGTGCAAGCCAAATTATCTGTGGCAATGCAGCAACTTTCATGCGACTGTTATGGAAATACAGCGTAGTTACATCAAGTTCCAGAAGTCTTCAAACAAGCTATTTTGTTCATGGCCTCAAACAAGCTATTTTGTTCATAGTTATTTAGTTATTTGCTCTAAAGTTCCCATACAAACAAAAAGAGCAGTTGGAGTAACAGAGAATATTGCTTAGCCTTCTGGCAGTTTCATACTGTCTGATAAGGCCACTGTCTCTGTCTATTGCAAAGTATACCCACAACCAAGAGTTAGTTTCAAAACAAGAAATGGAAGTCACCAAGACAATAATCTGATTGTGAACTACTTGGTATTCTACAACGTGGCATCGCTTTAGTACCTTGTCCATAAAAGCTGCCCTGCAAAGGGAGATTGAAAGCATTGTCTGGACCTTCAAATCAATATGGGTAGATCTGCTCTAATGCTTTTCCAAGAGGCAAGTGAAAGCTTTATTTCTTTACACTTAATATTTCAATGAATCTTCAGGCTAGTGAATAAGCTCTAAAAAAGAAATTTTATAGAGAAGACTAATCAACTATGAAAATAGTCTGCAGTTTAAGCTGAGCAGCCAAGGTGACAGAGATGAAGCAAAGGGGAACTGATGCCACCTTGAAAAGTCCTGAATTATTTAATAAGTTCAAGGGAAGTATTTTTTTTTAAGACAGCCCTTCTGGAAAATTACAGCAATGGCAACTATGCCGGAGCACTTCTGACCAATACAAATTTACATTCCTAACAAATTCTTATTACTACTGATTAATTGAACGGCAACTCTCTTCGCATGATATTTATAGCACATACAGTAGCTCCCATGCGTAAGTAACACGCCTGACCCCCACACCATAGCATCCTCAGCATCCTCCAGACCCATCCACCTATGGACCCTTTCAAGAGAGTTCCATTATCAGCATCATACAGTAGTTGGCCCCACAAGGCTTCCGTTTTAACATTCCATATGTTATCTTAATGCAGAGGAAGTAGATTGGGAACCAAATAGAATGTTCAAGCTTTGTTTTTGTTTTTATTGTTGAAAGCATTGACTGTATACAGTCTATGGTTGAAAGGGTCTATAAGCTTCCCAGCTCCCGCCAACCCAGACTGGCGTTAACCTCTGCCTGGATGGCTGTCAGAAGTGCTGGCCTGTTATCTGCCTCTAATGAGTGAAGTTGACCCAAGGGGGTAGTGTCCCCGCCAGCTGAAGTGGGGGGTGGAGCTGGAAGAGGAGAGGAAGACCACTAATCCGGCCAGGTCACCACTGCAGCACCGCAGAGTCTGGTCCATCTCCCCTAGCGGCCAGATGTTGGCCAGATGTGTATGATCACCATCAAAATAATGTCACAAGAAAAAGATGCACAAGAAAAAGCCATAAATTACAACAAATCTAAAACATAAATTAAAAATGTAAAAGCTTGAGAGGTTTTTTTTTGTTTTTTGTTTTTTTGAGAGATAATATAATGACTATCCTATTGTGCTGCCATCAAAAAGTAGACTACAATTTGATTTGTTTTTTTTTTTCAGTCCCCAACTTTGCGAGCGTTATCTGCTGGGGGACTCTGATGGCCAGATAAATCGTCAGTGCGACGCCAGCCTTGGGAAAGCATTTTACTGCGTGGAGCTGTTTTCTCTCAGTGTCAGGATTAGATTCTGAGCTGACAGACTAGACAAATATCTTTTTACAGAGAGCTCCTACATATCTTTCTCCTCCTCAGTGCTGTTGTTCCTGTCACTGTTGCACACACTGACATCATTGTTTCTACAAGGCCTCAATTTGAGACTGGGAATATAGATAGACCATTCTCCAACATGTCAATTTATTCTTGCGAAATCATCATGGACATGCTAGACCCAAAATGTGTGTGTGTGTGTGTGTGTGTAAAGCCACCTCTGAGGTCAGGGCCTTGGTCTCTGGCCATAATGGATATGCCCACTGACTTCATGCAGCTCGTTACTCTAGAGCTCTTACAGGGAAAGGCTTCCTGAGATTGTAATCTAGATCTAGAATCTAGATCTAGAATGTAGCCAACGGTACACTCTAGAATGACAAGCAGAGGTAATGAAGAGCAGGCTGCTGTGTGTTCACTCTTTTGAGCATGAGGAGCGTATCAATATTCAGGTGATACAACATGCTTAATGGATAGCAGCTCATTAACTTCTTAATGCCGCAATTAACTAACTGACTTCACATAGCCCAGGGGGGCAACTGTAAAAATAAAAAAAAAACTAAAGAACTAAAGAAAACACTTAAGTCCAATGAAATGCCAGGCCTTTTATAACTGTTCCCTCAGAGCACTTAGAGAGAGAGAGAGAAAAAAAAAAAAAAAAAATATCAACTTGGACTGTGGGAGTGACATTCGGAGAGGAGCGGAAAAGCAGAGGTCGTCTGAGGAGACGAGGAGCTCGGAGACGGGCTGACCTGATGAGACCGGGCCTGCCGGGACGGAGAGGCGGAATGACACCATGTGGACCAACCCAACAGAAGACAGGCAGGTAGCTGATCCACACAGCAGACAGTAACTAGGAGCAAACGAAATGGAAGAAGCCCCATCACACACACTGGGTGTGCGTGTCTGTCTGTCTGTCTGTCTGTCTGTGTCTTTCTGTCTGACACTCTGTACTGAACAGAGGAGTCTGGAGAATATGGGAGAGAGAGAGAGAGAGAGGGAGAGGGAGAGAGAGAGAGGGAGGGAGAGAGAGAGAGAGAGAGAGAAGAATGCAGAAAAGCACAGTCCAAAATATGAATGAGCTTTGAAAAGGTGAAAAGGTCAGAAGGATGGAGGATGGGGCGTGTGTTTGGCAGAGTTCCAGTTCCTCGGTTGTACAGCCTTTTCCGCCGCATCTGAAGTCTGTGCGTGTGTGCATGGGGGGGGGGGGGGGTGACGAGGTCGTTCTAGGGCGTCAGGTGCTGCTGACACTGCAGACGGCGCTGTCACACGCCCCACTGCTCTCGTCCCGCTGCACACACACAACCTTCGAACAGTACCGTACCGCACCGCACCCGAATCAGCCCAGCACAGTTGAGGGAAGGGGAGGGGAGGAGAGGAGAGGAGCAGCAGGCCAAGCCAATTAGATCAGAGCAGATCAGTGAACTTGACTGCACTTCCCTGCAAGCCCTCCAATCCCACCTGATCACATTAAACAGTCTCTCAACATCACACCTCAGATGCACATCTCGCCACATTCTATCCCCAGATCCGATTACACCGTAAAAAAACACAAAAAATACAGTTCTGACTCAACATAACCAGTTTCCACCACACTGTAGCATGGCAACCACTTATGTGGCCCCACAGTTCCCCATCTAACACCACAAAGAGAAGCAATCTCACTGCTGACAATAACAGAACATTTGAGCTCATTTATGGAAGTGCAAAATAATCTATCAATCTAAAATACAAAATAACAAAATATAAATATAAAATCATTTACTCCGCACTGCATTTGTGAATGTGATGTGCCACTGTATTGGCGCCCTGACCACCATCACATCACCGCACCTATTCCCCACTCCAGCAGGAAGGTGGAGGTGGCACCTGACTGGCAGCGTGGAGGGAGGACAGGTGCCATCTCGGCATCACTTTGTGCCAGTGCGCGCGCACGGCTTCTCCTGCACCATCCCTGATGATAACGTGCCAATCAATCTGCCCACTGCACTGCCCACAAGGGGGGGGGGGCTGACTGACTGACTCAAGGAGGGTCAGGGAGGTTGATGGCAGAAGGTGTTGCTAGGGGAAGAGTTTGAGAGGGTGTGAAGAGGTGTGAAGATGAGAGAGAGAGAGAGAGAGAGAGAGAGAGAGAGAGAGGAAAGATCAGGGAGGAAAGGATGTTTTAGTGTGAATAACTGAGATAAACGCTCAACCAGCACTTATGCTTTCACACTCCAGTGTGTGTAATTAAATGTTGCTTATACACTTAGAATCCGCTAAAACGAGTTTGATGACAGTGTGTTTTCTGTGTGTAATTGAAGATTGGATGGAAACAGAGAGAGAGAGAGAGGAAGGGAGAGAGGGAGAGAGAGAGAAAGAGAAAAAATAATATATGTGTGTGTGTGTGTGTGTGTGTGTGTGTGTGTGTGTGTGTGTGTGTGTGCATACTGCAGACTTGCCTGTTGCAATGGAATGCACAGGACCAGTCTTGATGCATCTGCAGGAGCTTCCAGCGTTACACAGGAGGGAACCCCGACCATCTGGACTTTCACTTCTCTGCCAGCCAGTCAGCCTGGCGGCCATGCCACCACTTCACCTTCACCCATCTCACCGAGGGCTACATGCCATGGCCTTACTCACACCTCACCCGTTCATTAGCAACCCAAATGCCACACAGCCCATTCCCATCAACAGATCACTCCCTCAGAAAGGTTATTTTCTTTTTTCTATTAGGGGGTCTAACACAGGCGTTACACTGTGAAATGTAATTCGACTACGGATTCAACAGGAGCACATGTTTCCACACCTTCCAATTACTTTTGCATTATCTCCTTGACGTTGAGATAAAAAAGAACTGCTCCCATCAACAGCAGTAAAAAGCCAGAGAGACAGAGTAAGAGAGTCAGAGAGGGAGAGAGTAAGAGAGAAAGAGAGGGAGAGATGGAGGGAGTCAGAGGAGAGACAGATAGTAACACTTAAAATAAAAAAATATACTAGTCCTACACTATAATATATGCAGAAGGACCAGTTCAATTATGCAATAAACATATGGCTACTATAAGGCCCTCAGGCTTCATGGCCAGCTCTGCACGCCTCAGTACACATGCTGGAGGCACGCTACACGCTGCACAGCTCTGGGGAGGCTGCCGCTTTTCTTAATGGGCTCCTTCTCCTGCCTCCACTACGCGGCTGACAGGAGAGTGAGCTTCTCCTGCCTCCACTACGCGGCTGACAGGAGAGTGAGCTTCTCCTGCCTCCACTACGAGGCTGACAGGAGTGTGAGCTTCTCCTGCCTCCACTATACGGCTGACAGGAGAGTGAGCTTCTCCTGCCTCCACTACGCGGCTGACAGGAGAGTGAGCTTCTCCTGCCTCCACTACGCGGCTGACAGGAGAGTGAGCTGCTCCTACTGTCAGCAACCAACCATCTCACCGGAGACAGACGAGACAAGACTTCTGGATGCTTTTTCCTCCTACCTCCTTCACTCACTCTGCCTCTCTTTCTCTCCCTCTGTCCATCCTCCCTTCCTCCCTCCCTTCTTTCCTTCCTTCATTCCTTCCTTCCTCCCTCCATTCCTTTCTTCCTGTCATCTTTGTCTCTGTTGTGAGTATTCCCTCCATCCGAGCTCCAGTGGTTCTCCCAGCAGGGCAGCCTCCTACAGCATCCTACTCAGCTTCCCAAAACCAGGGGCTGATTAGGCAGAGCAGCCCACATATCAAACACACATGAATCAAACGGTGCAGTAGGAGTAGATGTTTACAGAC
>NC_055974.1:13334586-13389586 GCF_018492685.1 Alosa sapidissima
CTATCATGTGACATATATGTGAATATATCTGATTTGTGTGAATATATGATCTGATTCTCCTGTGAATATATTATATCTGAAAAGAATGAACTACAGTCAATCCCAACCAGCACCCCAGGAGAGAGAAGGAGTGGGAGAGAACAGCGCTAGTACAGATTAAAGAGCGAGGGATGAAGAGGGCAGGGGGATGAAGAGTAACTTAGACAGACAGGTGGATGGATGGATGCATGGATGGATGGAAAGAGTGAAGGATAAGTGCGGCGTGAGAGTGGAGAGTCTAAAGCAGAGGAATGGCAGGGAGTCTTGTCAGACACAAGGCAAAGGCAGAGAAACATCCCAAGGCACACCTCATTTCTACAGCTGCCCAAAATCTCTCTCTCTCTCTCTCTCTCTCTCTCTCTCTCTCTCTCTCTCTCTCTCTCTTCTCTCTCTCTCTCTTTTCCCTCTCTCTCCATCCATCTTCCTCTCTCTTTGTGCCAGGACACGGTGGCACAGCAAGCTTGGCATCTAAAGCGGTGTGACACACAAGTCTCCTGGCACAGGTGGCATAGCAGGGCCAGCAGCCTCCACAGACATCCCAGAGAGAGCAGCAACTAGGGTGACATATGGTGTGTGTGTGTGTGTGTGTGTGTGTGTGTGTGTGTGTGTGTGTGTGTGTGTGTGTGTGTGTGTGTGTGTGTGTGATCCTCAAGGCTCTTTTTTCCAGCAACTGAATATTATGTTATGAATATTATGAAATATATATAATGTCTCTGATTCAATAGGTTCTAAAAATAGAAAACATGGAGTTACATCATCTACATTTTGCGTGACCTGGCTTCTATATGTGCGCTGTATATGATACCAGGTCTGTGTCAAGAGGAAGCCTTATGTATTGCACTACCAGACTATTTTATTCAGTTCTAACAGTATTTATAATTTTTGCATGCAGTAATCAAACATAAGTCCTGCACTTATAGTTCAACACTAGATATGGGTCAAATATCCCCTGTCCCCCTCTATTAACCTCATAGCGGAAGAAATTCAATGTATAATCAATGTAAAATCAATGTATAAGCTTAAGCTAATAGTTGGGATATTGCGGTATATTTAACACTAGATAGTGATCAAATATCAACAGCCCTTATAGCACTGCACTGTGCTATTATATTCCATTATAAGAGTCTTTATATTGAACAGATAGATAGGGATCAAAATATCAAGTGCTTTTGAGATGGTAATTATTTTGCAGAGAGTGCAGGGAGACCTCAGTGGCTTCCTCTCAGCACAGAAGCACGGAGGAGCGAGAGGGAGGGGAAATAAGAATGGATAGAGGAGGAGAGGAGAGGAGAGGAGGAGAGGAGGAGAAGAGAGATGAGAATGTGGCATCTTTAATGCATGAGAAATCTATTTGGACTCTGTGTGTGTGTGTGTGTGTGTGTGTGTGTGTGTGTGTGTGTGAGAGAGAGAGAGAGAGAGAGAGAGAGAGAATGAAATAGAGAAAGAAAGAAAGGAAGAAAAAAAGAAAGGAAGGAAAGGAGAGAGAGTCCTTTAGGGTTTTTTTAGTCCTTCAGGGGTCCCCGTACCAAACACAAACACCACACAAAAGACATTACATTCACGAATGCACACATATGTATCACACACTCAGAGTCTGGCTGAAATCTCCCCCTCTCGCTCCCTTTATCCCTTTTTCTCTCTCCATCCTTCTATCTCTCCCTCTCTCTCTCTATCCCTCTCTCCCTGCTGTTGTAATCCTGCACTCCTCTTCCTGTGGTGTTGCCGCCTGGCTTTGCTTCCATCAGGCTGCTCATTAAACCTCAAACAACAGAAAGTGATCACACACACACACACACACACACAAACACGCAAGAAGCACACGCACACACATGCATGCGCGCTCACACACACACACACACACACACACACAAACAGACACACACACACACACACACACACTAGGGTTGTGGTTGACAGGCATCACGATGGAAAGCAACCATCGTGATGCCACGCCCCCACATGCCAGTCACTAATTCCTGCTGTAACAGGCTAAAACATAAAAAAAACCTTTCCCTGAAAATGAAATTGAGCCTACTTTAAAGGCTGTCACCCAAACAGTTATCACGTATTAGTCTACCGTCTTGTAAAATAAAAGACTTATTAGTCTACCCTCTTATTCAAATAATTCCTGACTGTGACGTGAATGTGTAGCCTAATTGTCCTTTAGTAGCCTACATGTCTCGCAGGCCTATAGCCTACATTGGACGTAATATGTAGCCTAATGTTTTAGCAGAAAATATAGATTTATAGACGCGAGGCTACAGCGAGCGTCAAATGCGTCCTTCTTCTCTGTGTTAAAATAAACCATTTCTTTCGTTAATTATAGGATCAGAAGGTAGCCTATCTGTCTTTCATTGTAAGGCTTGTATTTCATGCATTTAGCAAAAGTCCCAGACAGCAGCGGAGTGGTAATCGGGATTCGTTATTTGTAAAAGTGTTTTCACTTCACCCTCCTATAACCTGGACTGCGCGATTGCAGCCCTTTGCTTTCACTTCCCGCCGCCCTCATAGTCAGCATAGACGGTAGCCTGATAACGTGGGATGCTGCATAGTACTAATATTTTAAATGAGTGACCACGATAGTAGTCTTAAGTAGCTTTTTTGCTGGGTCCAGCGAAGGCTGGCAATGTGTAATATTCCGCTGGTTGGTGTCTTTCACAACAATTTTCTTGGATTAGATCTTCCACACAACTTCAGTAGCCTGGTCAGTACAGTATGTCTCTCTTAGCTGTCCACTTTCATCAGGCCGTATAGCCTATATAATATATTTTTTATTTTTTTATGTAGAACATTATAGATGTATTTCTGTACAGACATACCTATAGGCTGTTTACTACACTAAACCCCCCCGACGTCGTCGATCGTCCATCACGATGTTTACTGTACACATCGTCAAATGCCAATTTAGGCGACATCGCCAAACCCTAACACACACACACAAACAGACACACATACACAGACAGACACACACACACACACACACACACACCTACACACATATTCAAAACAGTTTGTTTAGAGGACACACCATGAAAGCACAGGCTGCTTACCCAAATGCAATCAGCAGATGAACAGGCGGTCCTGCACTGCTAATTGATGACACACACACACACACACACACACACACCTATACACATATTCAAAACAGTTTGTTTAGAGGACACACCATGAAAGCACTGGTTGCTTACCCAAATGCAATCAGCAGTATTGCATAAAAAACACCAAAGACAGATGAACAGGCGGTCCTGCACTGCTAATTGAAGACACAGAACCCCCCCCCACCACCACCACCCATCATAAAAGCTTCGTCTGAATGTCAATACCTAATCAAACATGGAGCATGAATATTCATCAGCTCTCTGGTCCTAATAGAGGCACTGTGGGGGCCAGAGGGAAACAGAGGTACACACACATACATACACACACACACACACACACACACACAGCACACACACACACACACACACACAAACACACACAAACAGGCCTAATAAAGGAAGTGTGGGGGGAGCCCTTCTCTACTCAACAGGGGCCAGAGGGGAACAGAGGTATCATCCTGCAGCTAGAGCTCTCAGAAGCTGGAGGATCCGCATAATGCGCCAAACATGGCCAGAATTTAAAGGGACACCAGGCAAGCCTGATGCTCTTTCTCTACGAAACTCCCCCTCGCTTGGTCTGAAGCTCTTTTCCTTTTCTTTGCATCTTCCGTCAAGGGTTTTCGCTGCTTCTTCACCGGCTCTGCCATTATACACACGTTTGCAACAATCGCTAGCGTTTCGTTAGCCTCCCTCTGTGCTGTGGATGCAGGATGGAAACTGAAACTGCTTCGGTCGCCGGGTACGATACACTGAACTTGCAAGCGGGATATTCTTCCTACAGGCAGTAGGGGCGGGCGAGAGAGTCTTCATTCACCCTGTAATGAGTCATTTAACCATATACCGACTTACGAAGATGAGTAATTAACACGAAAACGTTGCCTGGTGTCCCTTTAAGGTGACTTTCCTCTCGTAAACTACACACAATCTCCCATTTGGTACCAACACTTCTCAACTGATTCAGCCTTTGCGGGGAGTCGGATTGCTTTCAAACAGTCAGACTTGGTTAACCCTGTCAGAGTTAGCCACCCAAATGAAATCCTGATCCCTCACTGCTGTCCGTGTGCGGACAAACACACACACACACACACACACACACACACACTACGGCCTGCATGACCACCCTCTAGCCGACTGGCAGGGCTACTGCAGCAGGCCTGGCCATTTGTGTGACACAGCAGCAAACCGAGGGGACGACACAGACACCTCGAGAGAGAAATATAATTACCTTGGTGGAGTGCCAAGCCACAGAGAATGAGGAAGGAAGAGAGAGATGAATTAACATGATGGACAGGTGATGAGAGGAGAGGACAGAGGAAACACAAATATAGAGTGATGAGAAAAGAAAAGAGAGATGGAGACAGGGAGGGGTGGAGGGAGAGAGAGAGATAGAGAGAGAGAGAGGGGGGGGGAGAAAGAGATGAATGGGGATATCACATTCATCATTCAGTCCAATAATGGAAAGAGTGTGTGTGTTTGTGGGTATAGTGTTACCCAAGAGGGCTGCCAGCACACACACTCAGCAAGGAGGAGAGGAGGGGGTGAGAGGAGGAGAGGAGAGGAGGGGAGGAGATGAGGGGAGAGGAGGGAATGGGAGGGGAGAGGAGGAGATGAGAGGAGAGGAGGGAAGGGGGTGTGAGGGAAGAGGAGGGGGCAGTCTCTGAGGAGAAGTCCAATCCATAGTCTCTCCTTACAAAACAGCTTTTGCTTACTAGTATAAAGACTAAACGGGTGGCGCTCATGCAATATTGTTGATACTGAAGAGAACACTGCTGGGAACTTTTTATACTCTCAAAAATCTTTCTAGTAGCTCTATGAGACTATTAGTGATTATTTTTCACAAACCTATTGAAATTGATTTATGTGAAGAGTACAGCAAATGTATGGTATTAAAAAATGATAATAATTACAGCCTGACCAATAAAGGCTCTAACGCCTAGACCAATAGGAATAGGCCTATAAGCAGAAATTGGAGGGTGTCCTTTTTTTGGAAAAAAAAGTCCTTTTCACTTTTAGACACAACCTGTCCTGGTTGTCTGGTCAGTGGTCAGGAATTGCTCCCAGAAGAGTGGACTTCATATAATGTGTACTATATGTATTTCATTCAAGTACACACATTTCTCCCAGACCTATAATGTATATAGTTCTGTTTGTGGTACCAGACAGACCTTTTATCGAAGGTTAATGCACAAGTCATCAAATCACAGTCAAGTGTTTTCTTTGTTTTGTATGTTTGTTTTCTTTTTTGTATGTGAAATCCATGAGAAATGTGACGGGTAATAACCCAGAGGTTGGCCAGATGTTTTTTGATTGTACTGACATGGATTTTCTTGCTTGTCTCTGTATGTCTTTGTGAATACGTCCCTGACTTGTGTATTTGTTTGCCTTGCCTTTGAGAGTGTACGGTTGTCGGGAAGGATGTAAGATGTATTTTATGGTGAATGCTCTTCTGTAATACTCCAGATACAGATAATAATAATTTAAAAAATAATATTGCCCTGGTCATGCAGGTGGCTGAGGGCATCCCTGCCATCCGCTGCCATGATATGTACTGTGAGATCCACGGGAGACAGGAAAGATGGCATAGCCATGAGTTTGAAGCCCAGCATTAACTATTTATTACAAACGTGTAGAGGTAAACAAATGCCACTTTCTCCCTGCCTGCACACTGGTTGCTTGCATGATGATACAGGTTTGAGTTATTCCACACCGATGATGCACTGCAGCTTAGTAAGAGTGCGCTTGTGGACAAAAGGCTATGTAATGCTACCTTTAAAGAAAGAACGCAAATTTTTGTTTTCAGTTTGTCTCCTTCTATACACCTTAGATTGTGGCAGTGTTGACTTGTCATGTGTGGAATAAATATGCCCTCAATTGTACAAGTACAACTTATATGTTGTATTAAAGAATACTGGCAGGTCAGAGCCAATGATACTGATTAGGACATGTGATGGGTGATGATGTGTGGGTATAAAACCGTGTGTACGCAACAATAAATGATCTTGTTCTGCTGAACTTCCCACAATCAGTGTGTAGAGTGCAGTTCCTCCGTCAGGTTAATTAATTACTAATAGCAGTGTTGCTCTTCTGGGTATGCAAGAGTCACTGCTCATATGAACTCTGACAACAGGCAGCGCAAGAGAGACAGATAGAGAGAAAATTGGAGAGAGAGAGTGACAGAGAGACAGAGCCTGCACTGAGTTAGGGAGGGGAAGGATGAGTCATGCGATTCGGGAAAAGGAGCAAAGCTTCTGCCCTCTCACCCTCTCACGGTCCAGCATTGATAGAGGGCTAACCATCAGATCATGTGTGGGACTGACTGTGGGCACGTGTCAAAGCCTCAAAAAACAAAATGCCCATCTCAACATCTCAGAGAGGCTTCCACTCGTCAGTGGTTCCATCGCGGTCTGTCACGGCCCGAAGCTGACCAGAAGCTCCCAGTCAGGTGTAACCCTCCCTGACACGGCCTCCAGGAATGTGCAGAGGCTCTCACCACACTAAATGACTTTCCCATTACATCAGTAGCAGCTGAGATCACACTGATGAAACGTCCTGCACACTCCGTTGCACAGGCAGTATTACCAAAAAATAGAAATGCACTCAGAAACAAAACTTGCAAATGGCCACCATCACTACTGTGTATTTTCAACCACACACACACACACACACACACACATACACACAGACACACACACACACACACACACACACACACACACACACACACACACATACACACACACACACACACACACACACAAACACACACACACACACACACACACAAACACACGCACAGCCTTCCCCGTACAGCTACAACTTCATCAAAATCCTCGTATTCAGTACTCACCTTCCTCCTCTCCGAGTATCTGATGATGTTCATGGCTTATGATGAGTCTAACTTTTACGTCTATCTTGGTTGGTCACAAGTTGTTTCAGTGGTTGCCTCTTTCCATTGCACTTCTATAGAAACATGTAGGCAGCTGTGGTAGGAAGAGGTATGCACCAACACACACTGCAGACTTGACCACAAGCCCGGGCTGCACTGCATGCACCTGTTGCTCAGGAACAGGGGGCGGGCCCTTCATCACAAACCAACCACAGGCCACTCACCCTACATCTGCTGCTAGCTAGCTAGCTAGCTAGCTAAACATGACCCTTCTGCCTGCAGACCAGTCTCCGTGGTTCTACACACACATGGCCTGATTCACTCTGATATCTAATGCTACCTGTATGTGTGTCTGTCAGTGTGGACCATGCATACAAAATGCAAATACAAGGACATAGTGTGAGTGGGCATGACTTTGCTTATTTAGCAATAATATGAGGTTGATTTGACCCACTTTTACAGCCCACTGTTTCAGTGGCTTTACAAATACATGGCCTTATTCACAAACATCCAATGTTGCCTATCTGTCTGTCTGGCAATGTGGACCATGCATATAAAATGCAATAAAAGGATAGAGTGTGTGGGCAATGCACTGACATAACTAACATAAATTTGCTTAATTACCAATGATCTGAGCTTGTTTTGCTAAAGAGTACCCAATTATTGACCCTGACATCCTCCATCATTCTGTCTTTCAATGCCTTGGCAGTTCCAGGCTATTTACTTTGACTTCTGCAAACTCTCAGGATGTGACTCAGTCTATGATGTTGCCCAAGCGCGTTCACAGTGCTGTTGCTTTTGTCCTTTTTCTTACCACCTGAGTTTCTCACCCACAGAAACATTTTCACACCTTCATCACAGACCGGCATTAACTGCAGCTGAACTACACACAAAGCAGCGCCTTCAAAATCCTAGACCTTTGGTTCAATACAGTCACGATCCAAATGTACCCCCAGAGAAATTATGGCTTTCCAGAACTTTCTCATTCGGTGTGCTCAGCATTATCTCTCTAGGGTCCACACGTAGGTAGCGATTGCAGGAATGAGATTTATTTCCGCAATTGGGGAACAAACTGAATTAGCTAGGAGAATTACAACACGTTTTCTGAGGTAACAGATAACACATTTCTCCCTGCTGACGAGAGGTGAGAGGTAGATCGTGATTTTTCCTACGTTCCAGCTATGCAGAAGCCAATGAGTCAGAGACTTTACCTTTGGGACTTAGAGGCAGTTTTAGTGCAACCAACACTCTCATTTGTCTCACTTGATTGCACAGAGAAAGCCTTAGAATGAGTACATTAATCAAAACGACAAACCTGCTTAAAGGTGCTTATAAACTGAAAAGGACAAATGGTATCTGGTATCCTGAGTGCTTTGGCTTTTGAGAGGCAGATGTGCATCTCAGTTAAAAAAAACAGACAATGGCGGGAAGCAGGAGGAGCCTGGATGATTCTGTACCCTCTCAAATTTTGTTCAAAACTTGTCTATATCTTCAATAGTTCCCAAGACCAAGGCCTGTGATTATCTACAAAGCCCTAATTGGAAAAAAAGCAAAAATTGTGACATTTAGGCTATTATTTGGCATGAAACTTTTTTATTCTTTAATAGAATATTTTATTCTAAGCATATTATAGGGCCTTGTATGAAATCAAAGGGCATTCATTACAAAATATGTAATGGTTAAGTCACACTGAGAATATGTCTTCCAGCCAGAGATGTAAAAGTCCGGCTTCAGAAAGTCCTGCCATGTATTGGTTGTACCTGTGCGCTTAATATTACATTACATTTGGCTGACGCATTTTTAACCAAAGCGACTAACAACATGGTAAACAGTTTAAGTTTTAAAGCAATTCTCTCAACAATTTTAGGACAAAAACCGATAGACTAAGTACACTAAGAATAAGTGCATCAGTGAGTGCTGTTTTTAAACAGTTGAGTGTCAGTTCAAGACAGGTGGTAAGTGCTAGGATCAGCAAGACTTGTTGTAAGTGGTGCTATGAGAGGAGATGTTCTCCAAAGAGCTGGGTCTTCAGGAGTTTTTTGAAAATGGAGAGGGATGTCCCTGCCCTTGTAGGAACTGGCAGTGTGTTCAACCAACGAGGAACAACAGATGAGGAAAGTTTGGATTGGCCTGAGCGTACCAGTGGTAGAGCTAGACGTCGTTCGTCTGAGGAGCGCAACGGTCTGGAGGTAGCGTATGTCCGTATGAGGGCATTCAAGTAGGTGGGAGCAGAACCGGAGACTACTTTGTAGGCAAGCGTTGAATTAGATATAAAAGGGGCTGCTGTGGCCTACTGGTTAGCACTTCGGACCTGTAACCGGAGGGTTGCCGGTTCGAACCCCGACCAGTAGGCACGGCTGAAGTGCCCTTGAGCAAGGCACCTAACCCCTCACTGCTCCCCGAGCGCTGCTGTTGATGCAGGCAGCTCTCTGCGCCGGAATTAGTGTGTGTACACTGTGTGCTGTGTGTGTGTCACTAATTCACGGATTGGGATAAATGCAGAGACCAAATTTCCCTCACGGGATCAAAAGAGTATATATACTATATATACTTATACTATACTTAATTTGATGCGGGCCGCCATAAATAGCCAGTGTAGCTGGATGAGTAGTTTAACATAGGTGAATTCACAAATTAACTGATCTACCTGGCTTAAGGGTAATTAGAATCAGCTGATTAAGTGAACGGTTCTTGGAATAAAAATGTGGCAGGACTTTTACTTTCTGAAGCCGGACTTTTACACCACTGCATCCAGTCTACAAAGTTTGGGCAGGCTAGGAATAATAGTTTTTAAGATATTAATGTCCAAACATGGCTCCCAAGAAAATATGAAAACATTGGAATTGAGCAAAAATATGTTACAGGTCTTTGCTTATGTACCTATGTACCTTAGCCTGACGAGCCAGACCCACATTAAAATGTAGGGTCTGTGCACTCACTGTTCGCAGTGCTCAGTCCGAGGGGCGGGATAATCAGTAGTCTTTCAAATTCCCTCTGCACGCAATAGGACAGCGGCAGCGCTATGAGTCCCATGCGTTTCCCACCAGCGGAGCTAGTTCGCTAGTTCAAACGTTTGCCAACTTAATAAAAGCTTAACTCGTGTCACACTGTTCGCCAAAAGCAACATCCATCTTATTTGTTTTCAAGTAGCAGGGAATTCAAGCCAAACCGTTGCAACTCTGCCATCAATCATTATGTTAAGCCCACCTAACGACTCTATACACGATTTCATTGGTCTGATTAAGTTTCGATTTCTGGAGCTCACAAGCCAACGGAGAGTTGCTAGACTAGCCCTGGCAGCAAATGTAATTTGCTGCCGCTAGGGGCGCGTCTAGATTTCTAGGCTATACAGTATGTATCTAAGTATGAAGACAAACTTCAAAAGCAAAATCTGAGACGGTGCATCAACAATTTTCCTGGATTCTGTCTGATTTGACACAGTATTACTCAGATGCAAATCTCCACGAGTCAATTCACCAAAAAACCCAATTATCAACCTGACAGCACAGCACAGCACAGCACAGCAAGAATGACTCACATCAATTGTGTGGGATCTTGTTGAGATGAGTAGCCAGAACAGAAGAAAATGTGTATGGTGGTGTGTTGTATAGTACAGCGGCACCAGTCCTATTTAGTTTCATTAGCTCTCTGAACACACCTCACTTGAAGCTCTATGCCACATCATGTCAATGAAACTACTATATCTTTATGTGAATCTAGTTCCAATTTGCAGCAGATGATGTTTTTATTCATCACTGACCACGCTGTTCCCGTTACCTAAGAAAAGTAGATAGAATTCATGCATCATTAATTGGCTGGCAAATTTAGAGAGGCAGAGAGAGGGAGTAGAGAGAAAACAAAATAAATTGGTTGAATGAAAACAAGAGGCCATACCAAAAAGCAAGAATGCAGAATAACCTGATGCCAGAGATAATAAACACACACAAACACAAACACACACACACACACACACACACACACACACACACACACACACACACACATTAGTGCTTGACCATATTAGCCATATGTGACATATGACAGAGGGGAAATCGACGACATCCTCCTACCCACAAACAGTTCACCCGGTAAAGCCAATCGGAGCTGAAGTCAGCACAATCTACTCTGAGTGTTTTAAAACTAATTTGAAGAAATGTGACTACTTCAGATCAACTTCGACAAAGAGTTGTGCAGGGGCAAATCTCAGTGCAATAAATGAGCCATACTCATACGGCGGAAACACACCGCGTGCACCCACTCTATATTCCATGGCCCTGCTGCCTGGTGCTGAGCATCAAAACACCAATTAAGGTCCCATCTGCCTGGTTACTAAATTTAAATCTATGAGGACAGCTCATTTAAGAAAATGAGAAGTTAATTCGGAGCACATGTGACGCTGGAGGACTAAGTTGTTAAGGTAATGTGTCAGGCGTGGGAGTCAGGGGGCACTAAATGCATGACACACAGGTTCAGTGCTGTGTCGTGCAGCAGGAGAGATCGCTTCAGCCAAATATGGAGCATGATTCATGAATTAGCGCTGCGCCTGGATCGGACACAAAAGATCAGGCAGGACTCGGTGAAGACACAACAAACACGACAGCTCGCCTGTTACATAAACACATAAATATGAGCTCTGAGAATTTTGTTCTTGCTCATCATGACCTCTCTAACAAAGCACAAGAGCACAACTTTCTCTATAGCTCCCTTGTGAAAATGTTATGTACATATGCTGCACAAGTTATTTACGTCAATCACCCTGGCAATATGAAAACAAGTCTTGCATTCTGGTTTATGTTATAAGGAAGAGTGATCTCATATAAATACCCAACTATGCTCACATTGCAATGTTGGAATAGTTGAGAGCAGACACTTGAGAATATATGCTGAAGGTTCATAAAATGTAAATAGCTAATAGTAGAAGTTTGTTGAGTATCCATGGTAGCCCCTTAAGACAAGGTTATAGGTTATAGTCCAGCGATTGTTTTTCATACACAATACAACGCAGAACTTACTTTCTGACTGAAAATGTCCACACTGCATCCACATAGCATCCCCAGTGATCAAGTGTAACGGTGGGTTCATGAGCAACTGGGAAG
This sequence comes from Alosa sapidissima, assembly GCF_018492685.1. NCBI lineage: Eukaryota > Metazoa > Chordata > Actinopteri > Clupeiformes > Clupeidae > Alosa > Alosa sapidissima. The sequence goes on from NC_055974.1 coordinate 13,346,706, forward strand.
TGGAAAAAATTCTAGAGTTTGGAGGAGGGGGGGGGGGGGGGGGGGGGGGTACTTCCCAGTTTGAAGTGGGGGATTTCAGAGAGCTCCCAGGAGAATGTTTTGACGTCACTCAACATACAGTACGTCACACCTAAACTGGGGACTTCCTAGTTTGAAGTGGGGGATTAGAGAGAGCTCCCAGGAGAATGTTTTGACGTCACTCAACATACAGTAGTGAGCACTCTCACTTCGGAAGTGGGGAGTTTAGAAGTGGGAACCTTCCCACTTCCCAGCCACATGAAGGCACTATAAGTATAAGTATAGTGTATTGACATTTGGTGGGAGCATAGACTGTATATACAGACTATGGGTGGGAGGATGGAGATTATCTCGCTCTCTGAGGGAAATGTCCACAATGCAGCAGAGTCCATTTACAGGTCTTGGCCAATCAACAGAGCGACCGCCAAAACAGCAGGTCAGAGTTTTATTTTTTTAGAATCTGGACTTCGCCCAAAATATCTCTGAGCCTAAAGAATGCTTGTGATTTCTTGTCCCCTGCAAACGAGTGGTATGAGAGCCCTTAATAATATGCTGAGATGGCACTGCAAGTAATTCATAGCCACAGATAGCTACAGACTCTAGGTTGACCTAGTACTATTGGTCTCTCGTCTGCTGATGGTATTTAAAATGCTGGGATGTGTCTCCTGAGGGTTTCGGTGGCTTTGATGGTGGACTGGTGGCCGGTTGCATAAATAGAGCACACCTGTTGACCCTGGGTTATATGAGTTTGAACTGCGCTGGCACAATAGAAGTGAGGCCACTTTCGGAAAAAAAATATCTGCTTTGCATAACTTTCCTGTCTACTTTTAAACACACCAAACATGCTGTCATCTGCTTTTCCATGTACAAACACACACACACACACACACACACACACACAAGTACATACACACACACACAAGCACACACACACGCGCGCGCACGCACGCACACACATAGACACACACACACACCTAACAAAACACCTGGTTGAATTATGTAAATGTGCACGTTTCATATGCAAGATAAATGTACACGGAATGCCACTGTAACTAGATAACATGTTTCCAAAGTTCTATGCAAATACCAATTGTGGGAATGAGATGCAAGATCTGTTCTAGGGGTATGATCCAAAAACACAAAGGACTGTCCTTAATATTATAAACAAATAGAACCTTTGTGGACATCTGTCACTGCACCAAACACATGCAAAACAAAAATAAAGACCAGGAGTCCAAACCAAGAGAAATGAGAGAAGAAGCCTGCATGGCAAACAGCAGCTTTTCAACAACAGCCATCAGTTTAGATCCAGAGTGTCACGCTAGTCCACGGCAACCTTCGTCTCTTCCCCTCTCCTCCCACCACATCGTGAAAATGACAAGTGAAGATGTTCCACTTCTCTCTCTATGGTAGTCTATATTACACAACAATTAAGGCTCTGCAGTGGGCCACCGAAGTAGAAGTGAAGAGCCGCTGTTGACTCACTGACTATTCACACACTAAACAGTGTGTGTCATACAGCCAGGATATAAATGACAGGTCAAGTATTCTTACAGTCAGCCTCGTGATGTGTAATTCTGACACTGCCAGGGAAAGTTTTGGTTGCAGAAAACAGTGTCTAGTCAGAATTGATTACCTAATTGTTTCTATTTGACTTTCAGTATCTGAAACCGTGGAAGAAAAAGCAGGTGATTCATCCCCTAACAATAAACCAGTCGAGGCACAATATCAGTCTCCCCCGCACAGTATAACATCTATTTAAAGATAGTCTGGTTAATACTACACCCTTCATAGGTTAAAGTTTGAAAAAGAAAAAGTAAAAAAAAAATTATGTTCATGCTATTCTAGTGAATGAATACTTGGATGAATAGCCGCCAATTAAAAGATTACTTCTTCAACTCAGGACATACTGTATATATACTTCTTTAATGTTCCCAACTACAAATGATGACTTGTGGGTTTAAAATAGAGAAATTGCCACTGACTTGTCCGACGGCAAGAACAGAGAAAACAACGGTGTTTCAGTAAGCAATCATTTCCTGCCTCACAAAATGATGTGACTTGCTACAGTTGAAATACTCGGTTGACCTGTTTTTCATTAAAAACAAAATTGATTGTACCTGTGACTCAGATATGACTCATCGCTAAAAAAGAGAGGTATCTATCAATTAGCAGTTTGAATTGTTCAAAACACAAGCAGCTCCCTCCCACTTACTGAGGGTAATATAGCTTATGACTAATAGCCACTGTTCTGGGGTAACACAGTGTATGGTAATAACTGCTCTTCTGAGGGTGACATAACATAGCGCTAATAACCGCTGTTCTGAGGGTGACGTAGCATATGGCCACACACTCAAAACACAGCTATGATGGTAAAAAGGAGAATCATAAATGATCAGACAAGTGCTCTCTTTGAGCAAGCACTTTCACTAAAGTCAAGTCAACTGTCAGACTCTGAAGACTTATTTGATCACTTTAATGCAAAAATGGCAAACATTATGGATGACATTGCTCCATTACAATTCAAGAAAGTTAAGGACAAACAGAAAGCACCATGGAGGCAAAATCCAGCAGTTAAACTTCTAAAAAGAGAGTGTAGGAAGACTGAAAGAAAATGGCGTAAATACAAACTTCAGATCCACTATGAAATCCATAAAGAGATGCTCCGCACATATAACTCTGAAATATACAAAGCAAGACAGTCTTTCTTTTCTAACATTATCAATAGAAGTTCAAATAACACTCGTATTCTATTTTCAACTGTTGATAAGTTAACAAATCCCCCCTCACAATTAGCGCCTGAACTTCTCTCAACTAATAAATGCAATGAGTTTTCATCTTTTTTTAAAGGTAAAATTGACAAAATCAGACTCAACATATCTGCTCAATTACAAATTCAACAACCTGAACTTCCAGCAACAAACAGAGGGAAACTAAACTTGATGTCAGAGTTCAGCTTGATAGACTACGAAACACTTGAAAAAACGGTACAGAATCTCAGCCCTTCCACATGTGTCTTAGACACTCTGCCTACCAATTTCTTCAAAACTGTTTTTCACCTCATAGCGGCGGATGTCCTTCAAATTGTAAATGTATCATTGCTGTCTGGCACTTTTCCTAAGTCACTGAAAACAGCTGTTGTAAAGCCACTTCTCAAGAAGAATAACCTGGATGCCTCCATGCTAAACAATTACAGGCCCATATCCAATCTACCTTTTATTGGCAAAATTATTGAAAAAGTAGTCTTTAATCAATTAACCACCTTCCTAACATCAAATGGGTATTTTGATTACTTTCAGTCTGGTTTTCGGGCAAATCACAGCACTGAAACAGCTCTCATTAAAGTTTCCAATGACATACGCCTCAACACAGATTCAGGTAAAACCTCAGTCCTAGTGCTACTGGACCTTAGTGCAGCATTTGACACTGTTGATCACAATATTTTACTACACAGACTAGAACACTGGGTTGGATTTACAGGCATAGTTATCAGCTGGCTAAAATCATATCTACAAGAAAGGAGCTTCTTTGTTGCCATCGGAAACTGTACCTCAACACCAACGTCCTTGACCTGTGGTGTTCCCCAGGGGTCGATCTTGGGGCCACTATTATTCAACCTCTATATGCTCCCACTTGGACAAATCATTCAAAATAATTTGATTTCATATCATAGCTATGCAGATGACACACAAATTTACTTAGCTCTATCACCAAACAACTATGGTCCTCTTGAATCTATGTGTCAGTGTATAGAACAAATCAACACCTGGATGTCTCAAAATTTTCTTCAGCTGAACAAAGAAAAAACTGAAGTAATTATATTTGGTAAAAATGAGGAAAGACTTAGGGTTGCCACTCTCCTTGACACAAAAGGGTTGAAGGCAAAGGATACTGTTAAAAATCTTGGTGTATTAATTGACAGTGATCTAAATTTCAACAGCCACATGAAAGCGTTAACTAAATCAGCTTTTTACCACCTCAAAAATATTGTCAAACTCAGAGGGCTGATGTCAAAACATGACTTAGAAAAACTTATTCATGCATTTATCTCCAGCAGGGTCGATTACTGCAATGGACTGTTCACAGGCCTTCCTAAAAAGACTATTAAACAGCTTCAGGTGATACAAAATGCAGCAGCTAGGACTCTAACAAAAACTAAAAGAACTGACCACATTACTCCAATTCTTAAGTCCTTGCACTGGCTTCCAGTAAGTCACAGAATTGACTTTAAAGCACTATTGCTTGTTTATAAATCAGTAAATGGAGCAGGACCTAAATACTTGTCAGACATGCTTCAGCAGTACACACCTTCTCGTCCTCTCAGGTCCCAGGTGAAAAACCTGCTAGTAAAACCTACAGTTAGAACTAAACATGGTGAAGCAGCTTTTAGCTGCTATGCGGCTCAGCTGTGGAACCAACTTTCGGATGACATTAAAAAGGCCCCAACTGTAGCCAGTTTTAAATCTAGACTTAAGACCAAACTGTTCTCAGACACTTTCTGCTAACTGTGCCGAGTTACAAATTCTGAATCTGCCTCGATAATTATTCTACTTTGTCTTTTATTACTTTTTTTACTACTTTTGCCTTTGTTTTTGCTTACTAATTATTCTTTATTTTTAAATGATTTTACCTTGTGTTTTATGTTTTCTTTTTATTATGATCTTTACCTTTTAACTATTCTTTGACTATATTGCCCTTCTATGCTTTTATTTTTTATTATCGTTTGGTTTTGTTTATGTAAAGCACATTGAATGACCTCTGTGTATGAAATGTGCTATATAAATAAACTTGACTTGACTTGACTTGACTAATAACTGCGGTTCTGGGCTTTGGGTTGCACTGATGAAGATATCAAGACAAGCAAACCAGCAGATCTGAAGAGCAGAGACAAAGTGTCACTTATACACTGGGATGTTACAGGAGTGTGTGTGAAGGGGGTACAACTCCACACAGCCTGCTGAATCTCATTACACAGAAACTCATTCACAGCCAACTTCAGCTGGTGCCACATCACACACACACACACACACACACACACACACACACACACACACACACACACACACACACACACACACACACACACTACACCACACACAGCATGCCGTCACAGACAAGCCCAGCATCTGTGACTTATTTATGGAGAAAGCAGAGTAGTTGGCAAGGAATATACAATTTGGATTGCTTTAAAGAATTCTCACTTTGTGGGTTCCCTCCCTAATATAATTCCTCTCTTTTGCCACTCTGTGTTGTAATTCACTCCTCTCTTTGTCAGAGATCACTCAATATGCCTCTCACACACTATCTCTCTCTTTCTCTCTCGCATTTATAGTCAACAGACTTTCATTGCAATAACCATATTGTAGGAGTGTTGTGAAAAAGCATGCACATTTGACCCCAAATCGCAAGTAAATGTTGCACAGAGCTGATAAACTATATTACACCCACCCAAAAAGAAGGGGACAAGAGCAAAAAGAAGATGGGTGTAGAATATATGGGAATTGGGAAAGCTATTTACCATGAAGGCACTCTTTGGAGAGGACTCAAAACCTCATGCACTTCCTCTCTCTCTCTCATTCAGCATAGCTGTCACTGGTCATGCACTTCCTCTCTCTCTCTCATTCAGCATAACGGTCACTGGTCATGCACTTCCCATCATCCACTGAGCCCACCACTGTCCTAATGCACAGACACAGCTTAGGGAGACCATCCACTCTTTCCTTTAAACGAGGCCACTCTAAGCCCTGATTGGGAGAAATGCAAAGCCCTCACGTCCTCACCAGGCCCCACAGATACCACAACTGAATCCAAACCGAGAAATCAATGCTGAGGCTAATTGGGAATGTAAAATGAGGCACTGGGTTGAGTAGGAACGGCTGAAGTGCCCTTGAGCAAGGCACCTAACCCCTCACTGCTCCCCGAGCGCCACTGTAGCAGGCAGCTCACTGCGCCGGGATTAGTGTGCGCTTCACCTCACTGTGTGTTCACTGTGTGCTGAGTGTGTTTCACAAATTCACAGATTGGGATAAATGCAGAGACCAAATTTCCTTCACAGGATCCTTATACTTATACCTCTCCGGATGCTTCTGTTCTGAGAACTCGTATGATATCTCTGGTCTTGAAGAAATTAGTTATATTGTCACAGACATAAGCATATTTCACATGAACAGCAAATGCTCTAGCAGCTACATTTGTGTCAGCATGCATCTTCAACCAACACAGCTGATTTCCAAACAGTAATCAATATGTATTGTGTTGTGCACATTATGTGTCTTGTGTGGGTGGGTTTGAGTGAATGGGTGGGAAAGAAATCTGTTGCGTAGGGCTTCCTGAGCAAAGGGGCACGTGGGTATGTTTGAGTGTGTCTAAGTGGTGGTGTATATTGTGCTGTCCTTCTCACTTCTCAGTAGAACAATTATTGTGTGTGTGTGTGTGTGTGTGTGTGTATTCCCATTAGGCTAATGTTGCTGTCAGTCGGAGTGAGTAAGGTGGACTGATGTATGACTCTGCATCTGGCAACAGACACAAGACTAAGAACCTCAAATAGGAACCTCAAATAATCTACTAGAGCCCAACCGACAGTGTTTCCCATACACTGGCTTATTTGTGGCGGCCCACCACAATATCAACATTGACCACCACACAATGATTTTCCAGGTTGTACTAAATTGTGCTTAAAGCTAGTTAGCATTATAACCACACTGCGCTAATTTGCTAAAAACTGTTGCATTCAAGTTAATTCTGCAAACCTACCACCACAAATATAATTCAATTCTGTGGGAAGACCGATACCGATTTTGAACGATAAATTGAAAGATTAATTTTTTGTAAAAATGTACTCTAATATTTAACATATTGAAAAGTTCTGATCAAGGTGGGACACCGTGTTTAAATAGGCCTTACTATCTGGTATTCTAATGAAAGGCTCTTATACTTTGTGTGATTGGAAAGAAAAATTGCAAAATGAAAGATAATGTCCATACTCTCATATGTCTTGCAGCTTGTACACATTGCCTGTGTCGTGTCTGCGGCATGGCTCCATTGCGTGTTGATTTTAATTTCGGCGCCCACGTTAACAGGTTACAGCAGCCACCCTGCCTCCACCATATGCGCGTCTCAAACGCAGCTCAAACTGTGCTGCAACCACGACCCAAAATAGGCCTATTCCTATTGGGGGGAAGGGGGTGTCAAAATGTTGCCATGTTCCTTTCAGGATATTTTAGAGAGGAATGAGGAATGATGTATAGTGACTTACATGACATTACATAAATGTAATCCATCTATCTGTAATCCATCTGTAAAGCTTTTCTCTATTCTTCAACCAGAATCGTATCCTCTTAAGGGAACGATCAGACAGGACGCAGTTTTTGCAGTGAGTTGCGCCGTTTTTTACGTTTTTTTGCGTATTGTCTGTAGGCGCTTTGCGCTCATGTGCCCAGAGCGCCTCCATTTTGTGAGCCAGCCGCGCCTCCGAGTTCCAACTCCAAGTTAAACTCCAAGCAAAAATGCACCCACGTTTTTATGAAAACATAGTGTACCTCACGTTTTATAAGCGGCAAAGCGCGTCCTGTCTGATCCTTACCTAAGATATTAGTATAGTCAAACCGCACAGCACAACTTTAAATGAAAGCCCCTTGCACTTGTCACTTTCACCAAGTACATACTCCATTTAAAATGTTTAGGGAATAAAAAAATAAAAAAACGCTTATGTGTGCTTTGCTCTGTTTTTTTCTACTTTGGTGGACATGAGTAGGAAACAGTGTCCTTCCCACAGGAGTGTTAAGGTCTATGTCAACACCTGCTATCTGTGTGAGAAGAGAGACGGTTTACAGATAGTCGCCCCTCTGAGACTTCAGCAGGGAAGTGAAAATTGGCTCTCACATGGAGAGATTTTGTTCTCCACTGAGGTCTGAGAAAATACATGTCAGCAGTAAATGAACCATGACTTTTTCCTTCCTTCATTCATTCATTCACCTTCTTCCCTCTTCATATTCAGATTCATACTAATTAATTACCTCCTCCAAGAAGGTTATGTTGTCACCGCTGTTTGTTTGTCAGTTGGAATCCATAAACACTAGATTGTCCATTTTCACGCAACATGGTGGAAGGGTAGACCATGGGGAAGGATGAACACATTCGATTTCAGAGCGGCTCCGTTTCTCTTTCACCAACATGGCGTGCGGAGCAGCGGTAACGTCACCTTCTGACAGTCGGTCAGCCGGGTTCGCCGTTTGCAAGTCCATGTCCCTTTGGATAAAACTGTCTGCTAAATACCAGTCCATTTCAACTTTAGGACAGGATGTTTAGGTTTGAACTCTGTATGAAGTGTCCTTCGAATTTGGTAAGTGTATGTCATATGTCATCTTCCCATGAGATGAAATGTAAAGGTACAAGATAGACAGCATGCACACTATCACTGAGCAGGCCCATTGCCTTCCATTCAAAATGGAGTAAGAGTCAGAGAAGGCAGTGACAACTGATTCTGAGGTTTTGGAGGCGATTCAACAGACCACTAAAAGCAATCTTCCGTTCCATAAGCACAGCTAAAAACACCTACACAAGCTCAGACAAACACACACGCACACACACACACGCACTCTCTCTCTCTCTCTCTCTCTCTCTCTCTCTCTCTCTCTCTCTCTCTCTCTCTCTCTCTCTCTCTCACAACACTCAGACTGTACAGAGAGACAGAGAAAAAACACTAAACCACTAAAAACAACCACCAAAGTACAGGAATCAATCAGACAGAGAGAGAGACAGACAGACAGAGAGAGAGAGAGAGAGAGAGAGAGAGAGAAAACACTAGGTGCTCCTGCTGGCCTTCGTTTACGCTCATCCACAGTAGAACACTGCCTCACAGAGGGGGCAGCCCTGTGTGCCTTCAGCTGCACCAGCAAACACCACCGAATTAGCTCTCTCACATGTCATGTCATCATGTCCTCATGAATAATGAAATGTCTTGAGCCAGGTGCTACCACTTGCACAGGCCAACTACTGTCCTACATAACATACACTCTTAAAACAAATGTGTTGAAAACAACAAAACTTGCGTTGAAAACAACACAACTTACGTTGTTTTTTTAACACATCTCTGTGTCCAGATAGGGACAACACAGTTTGTGTTGTATTTGTTACACAATATGTGTTGAAAATAACACAATTTGCATTGAAAACAACACAACAACATTTTTTAACACATCTCTATGTCCAGATAAGGACAACACGTGTACCAACTCATCTTCCTCCACTTTCTGGGTACAAAAGTGCAGTGATGTTTGTATGGTTATGGTCCTGGCCGGAATCCACTACATCAAAACAGGGCCGAATTCACTCCAGTGTTGGCGGAACCAGTTACAACTTGTATGCATTTATCTATATAGCTCTATGCCTAAAAGATCAGATTGGAATAAAAAATCATGAATAACTGAATTATACACATACACACACACACACACGGGAAGACAAATCTGCAGGGCTAATGATTTCACCAATAACCTCTTGACCCTAGATAAAGTGAAATCACGGATGAAGAAACGCGTGATTGGTTCAGAGATGATTAATGTAGCGGTGATAAACCCTACAGTCTACAAGTCAAGTCCATTCTGCAAAACAGCCTTTGGTTCAGATTTCTTGATTCAAGGAGAATAATTACATCCATCCAAACTCTGGGCCACATTAAAGTATGCTATCATCAGCAAGGCTCAGTAAACACTGAATATTATTTTCTTTGCTAAGTTATCACTTAGTATAATTAAAATCCTGAGTAGTCCCCCCTCAGCCATTACTGTAATGCAGTTGCTGCCCCTTAAAACTGCTTCCTCAGACCTGCGGTTCAGTTGAAACACACCAGAAGGTGGCACCAAACCCATTCTCACTAGGCTACTTCATACGGGTGTCATCGGGGCTGCACAAACAATAACAATCTACTACAGAAAGGTGTCTGCTACTGGAAACTAGCGGGGGGAAAAGCCTGAATTGATGACAGTGGGTGGCTAATAAACATGCCGTATTAACTGTATTGCTTGTCATCTTATACAGCTCGCTGTTCACTCCTTGGCATGCCAACATGCAATTTAATTAATTACATGAGGCCATGGTAGCAACTCATAAAAGGGACTATGGAGATGTCTATTACTGTAAGCAAGACCCCTGTGAGAGGTTTATGGGAAATGTACTTACATAACGCACAGAGCAGACCAATGCTGCACAATTACATTATGACAAGAAGACAGAGGAAGGCGTAAAATATTGAATGGCGTCTTGGGCAAGTTCAAGGCTATATACACGGCATTAAGTTATTTAATGACTCACAGGGAATGACGGAGGATAGAAAGAGGTGGATGATTATATTCACAGTTCAACATCTCCAGCATGATATATATGCTCATGCTAACCCATGCCATCACTTATTCAGTAGTTGTTTTGCACATCCTCACTCTCTCTCTCATTCCCTCACTGTCATGCACTAGGGCTGCATAAATAATCGATTTTTAATCGAAATCACAATTTAAGCTAATGCAATTAGCTACTCGCAAGGGATTGCAATTAATCGTGCAGCTCACAACTCTGTCCCAATGGTTAATCCTGTCAGGTTTATGTTGTGACAGACTGTGAAGCTCGCCTAACAGCAGTTCTGTGCTTCTCATGCACTAGGCATGCTCACCACTCAAAAGTGGCCCAACTTAAAAACACAATTTGGAATATTGAACTGAAGCTTGACTTTCGTTAATCACAAATTGTCATATCTGCCAGAAAAATCGCAGTTAGATGGGGTTTTTTCCCAAATCGAGAGTCAAATACACACACACACACACACACACACACACACACACACACACACACACACACACACACAACACACACACACACACACACTGCCTAAACATGCACTGGCATTTCAACCGCAATAAAACAACATTAGCTGAGGTCACTGCCGGCCTTGCAAATGATGAGGAGTAAAACTCGTGTCTGCGTCCGATTAAATAACTCATGCAGCACTGCACACACCCTCCGTGGGCAGCTTGGCACTCGCAGGGCAGAGTGCGTTCTCTCTCTCTTTCTCTCTCTCTCTCTCTCTCTCTCTCTCTCTTTCTCTCTCTCTCTCTCTCTCTCTCTCTTTCTCTCTATCTCTCTCTTGATCTCCCTCTCTCTCCCTCTCTCTCTCTCTCTCTCTCTCTCTCTCTCTCTCTCGCACCTCTCCTCTCCGCAGGCTGTAATTGTGGGTTATCATGCGCCTGCAGCTGGCACATGTCCCAGCCAGACGCAGCCAGACGGTGGCACAGTATCGCCACCGAGTCAGCGTCTAGTATCGTATCTCCTCCCAGCCCCAGGAGCTGGTAGCACAGCAAGGGGCTACTGATGGAGCTCCTGGACTGTTTGGACCAGAGGCTGGTCTGGAGCAACAGCAGCAGTAGCAGCAGCAGAGGGCTGTTGAGCAGATACAGTACAATGAACCATATGATGCAGTGATCATGTGACTAGTGAGGTGGAAGGAGCAATCAATGAGGGGGAAATAAAGCAATAACGTGATGATAGTGAGTGTGAAGGAGATATTTTGCGCACGGGGGGTAATTAACAGCACGCGTGACAGAGTGTGGTATTTAAAGGCTTTGCTCATGGAGTGGGTTGGGGAGCAGTGGAGGGGTGGGCTGGTTGTTGGCACCTAAGGATGTGTAACTCGCAGAGCTGAAGTTAACAGATTGCAATTGTGCTCTGTTTGCAAGCCTCCTTCGAGCAGCAAACTGCAAACGCTAACATTGAGAACGATCTCATAGAGGCTGTGCCACATTAACAAACACACACACACATATACACACACACACACATACACACACACACACACACACACACACACACACACACACACACACACACACACACACACACACACACACACAGTATAGAGATTGGGCACAAAACCACTAAATTGTTGTGAATGTTAGGAACGTCCTATTTATAAAGTCTGGAAAGCATTACACATGGCTAGGGAAAACAGTTCAGCCAGGCCTTTTGGAGAAAAACACACAGAAAAGAAGTAACTAGCTTATTGTAGACAGTCTGCCTGCCTGCCTGCCTGCCTACCTGCCTCAAGGCCATACTGAGTCATCCCAGAGCATCAGATTTAGCTACAGCGCCATAGATGCCTGCGTCTATTGGACTAGCGCTCACGCCAACACCATGGAACACCGCACATACAAACGTCCATCACGTCATGACAAGCGGCATTTGCCTGTGAAGTTATGTGGCGCTGCCTCTTCTTATCCGCCGGACTGAACTATAATACATCCCGGTCCCCCATCAGCCCCTGGGCCCTGAATCATATCAGCCGGTATGCAAAAAACGCCTGGGTCCTCGTTTGCCTTGCCAAATGAGATTTGACACCGAGGCGAGCGTGACCATCGTGCACGCAGCATGCGTGGCACTGACATCGTTAAAAACGGGAGACTTTATGGCTCACTCTGTGGCAGGCTTCCTATAGTGTTATTATATATGGTCTCTGTTTCTATTTTACATTTCCAAGTCTTTGTATAGTCAACTGGCAGAGTGTAATTTCCCTGTCTTCACATGGGCTGCGCCAAATCAATGAGATCGCCGTGGGAGAGCATTACTTAATGTCAGCTGAGACAAGAAAAATCCAACTGGAGTAGTCTGGACTGTGCCAGATTTAATCAGATTATTTGTTAAGAAGACCTACACTGTCTTCTTGAAACATTGTTTAGGAAGAGATAGAGTTTGCTGACCCATTTAAACAGCTGATGAGATCCAGGTCTTATTTTCAAATGGAATACTTCCCAGACCTGAGGCCCACTCTAAGTTGGATTAAGGCCTAGAGACACAGAGACCCCGAGACAAGAGGCTTTTTTGACTAATGCTGTTACCTCCATAATAAATAGTCCTATATGTATCTGCTCAGAGCAGTTGGGACGTGCAGACTGTCATTATTCACTTCTAAATCAATACGACGACTCCTTAAAGTAATTATGCCTCACAGAACAGCCACAGATGAATATAAGAGACCGACGGGTCCGCCTCCCCCCTCTACGGCACTCTGATGAATCACGTCTGGAATATGACGCCTCTTCCAAGGAAAAGGATTTCCCCCATACGAAATTAAATGATGCAGGACCACATGAAGTCCTGGGTATCACTGGTTCAGAGAGAAGCTGTGCAGCTCCCTCCTGACATCAGACTGCACTAGTCTACACAGCTATTAACAAGCATACGCAAGGGAAGAGAATCCCAATCAATGAGGAGGGGCCATAAGGAGCACTGAAGCATTCAAATGAGGAGCCTTTGATCAAGAGCTCAGTGACCTTTTTCATTCAAAAACCACCTCCTCTCTCTCTCTCTCTCTATACCTCTCTCTCTCTCGCCCTCTCTCTCTCTCTCTCTCTCTCGCTTTATTATATGCATGAGGGCCTTTTTCACAATGAAGGACACAAAAGCTGACACAGGCTTGTCACTGTAAAGGGACTCCTTCAGCAGCTCATAAAAGCCCACTCATACCTACAATATCATTCAACTGCAAATGCCTCTGCCTGATTAAGAGTTGTTTTAGCTGGGAACTGGGGAGCGTGTCTATTTTGTAAATGTGTATTGACCATCTGTGTGGCCTTGATGTTCATGTGTCTTTTCCTGGGGAACAATTCCAGCCATGGCAATGAAACAGGCATTATATATATATGCCTTTAGTTATGGATCTGCTCCTTCTGATAAAAAGCCATATAATTCTTTAGTGTGACTGCCACAGACCCCGCCGCATTACTATTTTTTTTAGGGCTGTCAATCGATTAAAAAAATTAATCTAATTAATTACATACTCTGTGATTAATTAATCTAAATTAATCACATATATGATTTTTGCTGTGAAAGTATTTTAAATATTTAAATTCAAATGAATCATTGAATAATCAGCATTAGTGACATTAAAGCAAAAACTCTTATTATTATTTTAATAATGGCCATAATAATCTATGATATGACCTAATATGCTGAGGAAATAAATAAGTGCTTCGGGAAGAAGTTTTTTTTATCACATACAAGGTATTTCAGGCCACAGATATAACCTAATGAAAATAAAGTATCACTCCCCTCAATGTCAACACTATTTCTTTGCAATGATGTGCGACTTTAGAGTTGATGAACTCCAGTGATATACAAATTCTTTGCTGCAGACATTGCAGAGGATTTTATTTTAATCAACACTTTATTTTTATCAACACCATCAAGACGTTTTTGAAAAGTATATGTTCCAATCAATGATCTAGGCAGCACATTTTCTTATCTCTCCTTCATTTTACAGTCTAATAGTTACTGACTACAACGGCTCGGGGTCAAAGGTCATACGGAATCGATTAATCTGCATTACATTAATTAATTAATCTAAATGAATCAGTTATTTTGACAGCCCTAATTTTTTTGTGTTTTTTGTTTTGTTTTACAAATGAACAGTGATGAAAACAAAAGACCAAAGGACAAACCGGACAACTCAGCTTCACAACGAACACTCTGCTGCAGTTCAATTCTGCTTTGGCCTCTCCTGGGCCAAATTGTTTTATTTTGTTACCGTCCAGCTTGATTAGGCTAGTACTGACTTTAGTCAGTAATGATACAAGACAGACAAACATCTGACTTCAAATGAGCCTGTGGACAACAACCCAGGCTAATTTCATCTCTCTCTGTGTCCCAATTATTCCTGGCCAGGCTTCATTAAGGACCACTGTGCGCATTCATTAAATGCAATGCTTCCAGTTAAACATCCAGCTTAATTTAACTGCTTCTGATTGTTTACTATTTCATGGTTAATCTTGGCTCCTTTTCACGGTTGATTAATAGCATCCTTGAATAGCCGCATGACTCCAGGTGATTTTAGTTTGAAAACTATTGCAGATGTCAACTGCTGTCTTCTTGTAATTTCATCACAAACAGCACTGCAATGGCTATAAGTGTTTGACTTCAAAATGCAAAAAACTGTTCATTTGGTATCAGTCTATTAATTATGAAGTAAAAAACAAAACTTCACCAGACAGCAGACCTCAATGTCACGGCATTCTGCCTCACACTATTAGAAATGCAGTCCCACATCACTTGGCAGTGCTCCGGCCGCGTCTCCATGAAAGGACATGAAAACAAACAGCCTTGAGGGAGAAAACACAAACAGCCAGCCGAGGTGCCTGACTGACTCACGTCAGATCTCCGCTTGTGAACTCAAGAAACACAGATCACTCTCCAGGTCCTCTGCGGATAATATATCTCATCGACTGTGACGTTGGCTGTATGCTATACAATAGCACATGGTCATTGACTTACAAATAAAAGATGTGACACTGCTGACTAACCAATCGGATGCCATGTCTATTTCAGCGGAGGCACCCAACCTCCAGGGGGGTGGTGAGTAGTCAACTGGGTGTTCTGATGGCTGATGGCTTACACTTGGCCTACTGCAGCATCGGCAGTCTTTGACGATCCATGAAGTGTGCCAGGGCCTCAGGGAGGAAGGCTCTTTGACAGCAGCCCCTCACTCCCAGTGAGGTCAGGACTAAATCAGGCCAAGCGACACAGAAACAAGACAAAAAATAACAAGAACATAAGCAGCGCAGGACGTCATTTACTGTTCACAAGGCCACTGAGACCAACGCGCCTCTCAGCGGATTCCTCCCCCAGCCTGGGAGGGATTTCTTCCTGGCTGTTAAGAACATTGCAGTGTAAGGCAGTAGCCTATCCTCCGCAAAACTGACTACTTCAATCACTCCCTCCTCGGCTGGCAGACCAGACCTGTGGTCTAAGGGGCTGGCCACCCATGGGCCAAAAGCACTTTATGTCTCATAGATAAGTCCAGCGCTGCTAAAAGGCCCATCTATCACGTCAACGAGGGCAGCCCTGGCTGGCAGACATGTCCAGACACTGACCTCATCACCAGGTATCTGAAGAGGCACCGCCATTAGGGATGAAGTCAGGCCAACACACACACTGCTACACTGGCTGGACAGTCCATGAGTCTCTTGAAAAGGACCATCTGCTGCCTCTCAACACTGGTGACTGATCTCATAATCTCCTGCAAAAGTCACCCCTCACCCCTGTAAGTGCTCACTTTATGTTTCAACATTTTTAAATTGCTTTCATTGGCACTTTTTTTTCGCCCCAACCACCATTATTATCATGTCTTGGAAGTCAGTTTTGCATAGCTGTCTAGACAACACAGTAACACACCAAACCAAACAGCTGCTGTGCGAAGTCACCCCCACAACATTAAAATCTACAAAACTTGGTGACATTCAATGAGTCAAGCGCAGACAGCGAGCTGGCGAACTCCTGCACGACTGTGAGCTGTGGAGGTGGGGACTACACAGCGGAAGAAACAAGCCGAGGAGATATGAAAAGGCTCTTGGTGTGGCTCTCATCACGGAGAGCTGCCTGTGAATGACTCCCGCGCGCTGTTCAACCTCAGCGTTTAATATTTCACAAGGGGACAGCGGCACAGGCGAGGCTGAGCAGAACGAGTAAGAGGGCTCACGAGGGCATTCAATTATGAATACGACCTAAGAGCCGCCATTCATTCACACCCCCCACCCCCCCCTCCACACACACACACACACACACACACACACACACACACACTATGGGCTGATGCTCTCCTTTCAGCATCATTGTTTCTTGTGCTTCATCAAGGGGCCCACAGGAAACCTTTTAAAGTGCCTCTACGTCTGATCCAGTGCTCTGATTTCATCAAGGCCTTCAACAACAACTGCCAAGGTCCTCAGTGTTCCTCTAGAACGTCTAAACTTACAAAGCGATTCTGATCAGTCTGCCGGTTCTAATTTTACTGCTAGTCTGATTATTTAATCAAAACTGTTTGTTTGTTTTTAAACTTGGGGTGTTTCAGAATAATACAAAAGAAGGCTAACAAAGTAACTGCTAGGGAGGGCAAAAGGGATTGGGGCTGCTGCACCAAAGGTAAAGAAGACATTATGCTCCAAGCAAGCACAAACCGTGTAAAAGCCTCATTAAATCGAGACGGCAAATCACCTCATGTTTGAAATGGAACAGAGGATAAGAGCACACTCGTTTTAGGAAGTGTCAGTTCATCATATCACTCTAGTAACAACCTACAGTACCAACACAATTTCAAGATACAACTTGGAATAACTGACATAGTTCTACAACTTAACCACTAAAGTTTTCCATCAAACAACTTTTGTTAACACTGACACACATTCTAAATTTGCTATAAAAAAAAAACGGCACAAACCAGTACGATGATGCAACTTACTGGGGCAGCAGTGGCCTACTGGTTAGTGCTTCGGACTTGTAACCGGAGGGTTACCGGTTCGAACCCCGACCAGTAGAAATGGCTGAAGTGCCCTTGAGCAAGGCACCTAACTCCTCACTGCTCCCCGAGCGCCGATGTAGCAGGCAGCTCGCTGCGTCGGGATTAGTGTGTGCTTCACCTCACTGTGTGTATAGTGTATATACTTATACTTACTTAACCAGTCTTACTTAAATGATGTTTACACAAGGAACAATAATAAAACACTATAAATACTGTATACAAATATTTAACCTTACACTGATTAAAACTACATTTAGATGTCCACTCCAACAATGTAACATTGAAAATGTGCATCTAAGAACTGTCAACAACCAGTTGCCATGAAATATTTTTTATCCTTCAACAGACATAGATTGAAAATAATATCTCATGAAGATTTAATTTTTAGGCCTTGTGAATCAAAGTGCTAACCCTAATTGTGAAACTACCCATGTGACATTGCATGGTATAGGCCTGCCCTAGTTTATTAAGCTACTGCTGGAAAATCAGCATGTGACAAGTGTATAGACTCATTAGTGCCACATCTCTGTATAATCTGGAATCCTGTCACCAGTCTGAGATGCAGCTAGAATGAGCTTGGTCATTTCTCACATCATAGTGATGAAAATTTCCCACCATGCATCTGTACACAACCGGCTTCCTCATTCACTTGTATCCTTTTATGTTAAGTACACAGACGGCAACAGACCAACCATTAAAAATACTGAGGCAAGCTTACAAAAAAACAGGCAGTGTTTGTTCCCCCTTACATATGCAATCCAACTTGAGCAGATGAGAGAGGATTTCCTACATGCAATCATCTGTCAAGGTTAACTCGGCAGCAATGAAGTTTAGCCTGAGTGGAGTTGCACTGGTCTTCATTATCTTAATGCAGGGGAGGTCTAAATTAGATGTGGGGCTTGGATCGGAAAGCACTGGCCTCTGTTAAAAACCTGCTGTCCTGGCCACTGCTTCTGGGTATTTGATCAATGTCCATTCAGAAGACATACATTAAGATAATATATTCTCATATTTCAGCTACTGCAAAACATGGTAACACAGGACAACTACAGCAAACTGGTATCAGAGCACTTATGTGGTTGATGGGTGTATGATGGATGTGAGCCTACTGTCAATCAATGCAAATAAATCTGTGTATGTCACATGTACAACAGCAGGCAATGATAACATAGATTGATCATACAATCTAGTTTTAAAGTAAGCTGATTAAAATGTTCAACCAAAGAGGTGTGTTAACACTGTTTAGTCCTCACCAAAGCTGTTGACAGAGCTTGGGTTGGAGTGCGGATTGTCCGAGGTCAGGGATGTGTGTAGCCTCCCTTCAGCGAAATAGGCGTTACATCAGCAACAGGGGCGCCTGCAGGAATTAATGCTATGGTACGCACACCCATCACCAGGTCCCCCCCCCCCCCCCCCCCCAGCCCCGCGCAAAAAAATAAATAATAATCACGCGTGGATAATATTTGCCCCGTGCATCCACATGCAATAATACAACAACAACGTCTACAATGACCTATTCATTTGGACAACTTGATACAGCCCTGTACAGGCTAAAGTTACCTTGTTTTGTTCTAGCGTACCGTGATGTCTGGCTTTAAACAGCTGTAATGCAGTCTAACGTTCTGACAAGCACACCAATTGCCTACCTTGTTCTTGCCCATCTGGAATAACTCCTTTAGCTTTGCTGACTCCATACTTTCTGTTTTCGTTGTTTAAACTTGTGATATGCATGATGAGTATTGAGTGAATTAGCTCAACATTGTGTGCTGATAACCATATATAGATAGCCGAGTAAAAGAAAATAACTAATAGCTAGTTGCATGCCTGCGTGCGTATTCTGTCTCCTGCTCAAACAAAATGTGCGCGCGTTCATTTTGATAACGTGTTCACTAAGTTATGTAATAGAAAATTGTAAATAGCCTGATGATGGCATGCAGCTAATGGGATACTGTGCATAGTTGGGAAGGTATGGTGGGCCAATTTGGTATGAATACACATTACACACACACACAATTTTCTCTCGTTTTTGAGTAGCCTGATGGTACGCACAGTGCGTACGGACGTACACCTGCAGGCGCGCCTGATCAGCACCACACAACGGCCGCCAGATAGGACCGTCCCTTCACGCTCTGTCAACTTTCAAGTAGGCCAAAAATGTAGCTTTTGCACACTAAACGCCTGCCTCTTTAATAGTAAAAGCATCAATGAGTGGGTTACTATCGATATGATAGTGGTGAGCCGAACCCTGCCTCGAGGCTTCACACTAATATGAATATGAATAACAGAAATATGGGGCACATTCGATTCACAATCAAAATAGGATGAAGACGGACAGCAAAATATGAAAGCTTTATGGTGATTTTAGGGGATTATGTTTTCGTGTGAAATCACACCATCAAGAGGCTAACCTACTGAAACTGCGCAGCAATTCAGCCGAGCAAACTTGTATCCACACATGCGTAAATTGAATTTTCACTGATGACCCTCTCATGACCTATTTGAGCCTGTATAAATCGATCAATTATGCTATTTGAAAACAACCACTTACAGAATCACTGGCATGTTTCCCCATCTCATCCTCACTGCTGGCACCAGAGTCTACCACCAGTTTCTCGAAGCATGCCGAGCCCAAGGACGAGCTCTTTTGATGGGACATCACCAAATGAGACAGTGCGAGCTTAGGGCTTCCATGTCCGGGCAATTGTAGCCTGCTTGTAGATTCTCCATCGGCGGTGACCAAGGGGGACACAGCAAGCCCCGATGCACTACCCGGGTCCGGTTTACCGCAGAGCGTCTTATCACCTTCGAAGCGCGATGGAGTAGAGCAACTGAGATTAGGCTGTGATGATGAGAACACACGGTCTAAAACCTGTTTCTTCTTTCGTTTAAACATCCATAAACCGGACTCCTTTTTGCCGTCCCCACTGCGTCTCTCGGACCCTAGTTTTGGACTTAAGAAAGGTTTCGGGAAATTCTTCCATATCTTTCTCTGAGAGGACGAAGCTGCTTCTTGATCTTTAGCGGTGGCATCCTTAGATTTCTCCTCCATAGTCCCCGAGCAGCAGCCCGCCAGTCTGTTGAGCGTGCAGTGTAGTGACTGTCGCTGTGGGTTGCCTACCGCACGCACTCTGATCGATTCCCAAAGCCAGCTTCTTTCAAGACGGAGGCTGGTTAGACCGTTTGACTGTTGGCACTTGACACAGACACTGTCATTTTCATTTCATAGCATGCACAAACATTCAGTTTCAGTGGTGATGCAGCGGAAGTATAGCTGCGGTAGCCTATCAAGGTTTCCAAAGGTGTAATTCTCAAAGAGTCATACAGGCTAACCCTGCTGTCAGTGTGAAGTTGAAAGCAAGTGAAGTCCTGCTGGTGTTTTCTTGCTAATGCGAGAGAAAAAAACACAATAAGTCCGATGAAATTATACCAACGTGTCCGTTGCCCATATGATTATTACCATCAGCAGCAGCAGCTGGCAACTGCAGCTTCACCGTTAAGCGTGATATCGTATTGCCAGCCAAAAAACCACATAACAGTGTCCCACCCACTTCCTCTAACCCACAAATGTTTCGTGAAGTTTTGTGAAGTTATTGCACACTATTCGCCCACAATATACTGGACTGAACATTGTCCCTAGGCCTAGCTTAATTCATTCAATAAAAAAACAAATGTCCACGCTCACGTGTGATTTCTGGATGCTTTATTAATATAAATCGTGTTCTATAACAATTAAAAATATTTCGAGTAGGCCTACAGGCTACACGTTTTCATCAGCTAAAACTAAACATAGGCAAATAGCCTACAACGAGGAAACAAAATAGAAAACAACAGCATCAGTTTATCAAAAATGGAATTAAGGAACACACGTTTAATTTGTTCTGCAATAGATTTTCAGTAAATATTGATCACTGATCTTTATTCTCCTGTCAACCCCAATTATGCAGTATAATAAAAGTCAAACAACAACCAGTGAGATAACAACATTAGTTCTTCCATTCACTCACTTGTCTGAGACACAGAATCAATTTGCGATTAGAAATAATCTGAAATTATCTGAAATTACCTGAACAAGCCTTCACATTTGATCATACACACATAATCCCTAAGGGTGAAATTGTGCATAATGAGTGATGACATACCTTTGAATGCTCACTCGGCATTAAGGCTACAAAACTCCATCATCTGATTGGTCATTTCATGAAGGTCATCATTAGAGAGTGCACTCTTAAAACGAATGTGTTGTGTTTTTAACACATCTCTATGCCCAGATAGGGCCAACACAGTTTAGGAGTGTGGTAAAAAGACTTGCCTACTACAGTAGGTAGGCTAAATAGTTGCCTTATCTTGCCCATGGCACTTCTGGTTCTCTCCAGGTCCTTTATAATTGTGATTTGTTTAGAGCTATGGGACTGCTTTTAATGAAATCAGGAAAAAATGAATTTAGATTTGACATGCATACCATGCTCTTGTGTTTAATAAAGTCTAAATTCTGCAGATTAAAATGAAGGATTCTGAGACACAGAGGAGATTCGTGCCCTGTTGGTCTGGTTTTTCATCCATGGGAGAAACATGTGTAGGCTATTTAAGACAGGCCTCCCACCTACACCGATCAAAGAAAGGATTTAGATGCTGTTCTTCACTTTGGCACTAGCATTCTGAGGTTGTTGTGGATAAGTTCTGCCTGCTAGTCACTCCACCAAGTACAATTTATATATTTTCTTCGAGTCAATGCACTCTCACATTCTCACTAGGCAATTTAAAGTGCAAAGGGAATTTTTCTAATTTCCCACAAGAGAGTCATTAAAATGCTCTGTTGAAACTGTGATTTGCACCATTGCGTAACAGAGGCAGCTGTTCTTGATAGAGACCAACATATTGTTTGCTCTCTGGTACTTCACAATGGAGGCTGGCAGAGTGCGACTATAACACAAATCAGAAGACAAGCGTAGAATTTAATACACTAGTGTTTGCAGGTACACTATAATTATCAGCCTACATCTGTGCAGCTATATATTATATTTCATGAATATGAAGGAGTGTGTCAGACTCAGCAGACATAACTGAAACAGTTGCATTTATGCAATGGAACGAGAGATAAATTGCTGTACTACACAGGGGCGCCTGCAGGAATTAATGCTATGGTACGCACACCCATCACCTGTTTTTGTTGTTTAAACTTGTGATATCCATGATGAGTATTGAGTTAGTGAATTAGCTCAACACTGTGTGCTGATAACCATATATAGATAGCTGAGTAAAAGAAAACAACAAGTAGCCTAGTTGCGTGCCTGCGTGCATATTCTGTCTCCTGCTCAAACAAAATGTGTGCGCGTTAATTTTGATAACGTGTTCACTTAGTTACATAATAGAAAATTGTAAATAGCCTGATGGCATGCAGCTAATGGGTTACTGTGCATAGTTGGGAAGGTATGGTGGGCCAATTTGGTGTGAATACACATTACACACACACAAGGGAAATTGTCTCTCGTTGTTGAGTAGCCTGATGGTACGCACAGTGCGTACGGACATACACCTGCAGGCGCGCCTGGTCCTACACATATACAACTGTGTGTACTGATTGCCCCTTAATCTAGTTGTCAGGTTTACCAGAACACACAACACAAGTTGTCTGTGGTCTCTAGGTGACTAGAACAAACACATGGAGTGCAGGATATTCCTACTGGTCTCTCCAACCTTTAGAGCTCCAAGTAAGTGTTTCATTAGTGATATATTTGTATAGATATAAATGAAGGATTTGTTTAAATTCAGTCTGTTTCTGCTGAGACAGCAGCTGGCCAGTTGGAGTACCTCAGTGTTCACTACAGAGGATACATTTGAAGAAAGTGACAGCTACTCAATATTTTGGAAACTACAATCGTTTTAAAATATATATATATATATCAATCAGTAGCCGATATGTTCAATTGCTTCAATGTTTTGATTCATGTTTTACCATTTATTTTCCAAACATCTGGCTGATATAAAAAAGAGACTGCTGATTCAGAGGGAACATGTCCTATGAGACTGCATTGCAACCACACCAGCCAGACAAGTAAGTTCAAAAGTCTTGCCCAGAGGAGAATTTAAAAGAACTGAAGTGAGATAATGTTCCACACCATTAAATAAATCTCAGCAGTGACCTTTCCATGGATTTCAAAGGTAGGCTTGTTAAATCAAGCCCGTGAAGACATCAAACAGGAAACCACAACACATGAAGACAGAAAATCAATAGTCTCATTTGCAAATATCTTAAGGCTCTTCCACAACTTTATCACACTGTTAACAGATTTGGTGTTGGGCCAGAGACTCTTTGAGAAGCCTAGACTTTATGAAGGGTATGTTGGAGCTTTATGCATTGTTAAAGATACTGAGATTGTATGTCTACTACAATTTATATTCCCTCCCTCAATCCCTCCGTGACTGTCCCTCCTTTCCTTTCTTCAGAGCTCACCTCAAGACCTTTCTGTTTCAGGAACACTTTTCATCTTCCGCCACTGCATAGACTGATCACAAATGCCTCTTTTTTTTTGGTTTGTTTGCTTGTTTTTGTGTTGTCTTGCTCTGTGTGTGCTTTGTTTGTGTTGACTTTGTAAAGTGACCTTTAGTCTGAGAAAGGCGCTATATAAATAAAACGTATTATTATAGCTTCGCTAGCGGCGGTCATATAGGGATTGTCATTTTGTCAAGTTTTTTTTTTTTTTTTTTTTTTTCCCCGTCATCTACTTCCTGAATTTTTGGTCACAGGACACCGAACCACCGGGGCACATGAAATTTGGTGGGTATGTAGCCCCACTAGACTTTTACGGAAAAATTTTGTTTCGTCCCCAGGGGCCACTCCCCCCCCCCCGTGCTGGGCCCCCCGAACCGCAAAAAAAGCAGTTTTTCCTAAATAACTACCTGAACCGTGGCACTGAGGATGAAGAATCTTTTATGGTATGTTGGTCTCAAGGGCCCACATCAATCTGGCCCATAATCACTCATTTGTGATTTGCACCCCCCCGGTAAAAAATGAAAATGCAATATTATTCTGCTTTAATCGCCCCTATTTTCAGTTAAGATGTTCAGAACTGCACCAAATTTTATGTGTATGATTGACCTGGCATTCTCTGGGGGTATGCCAAGTTTCGTAGAATTTCATCCATGGGGGGGTCTAAAAAAAATTAGGTTATGTGTACATTTAGTGACTGTACACTCATTGGCCTGTAGATGGCGGCGCACACATATACACATGCACACACACACAGGAACCCACATACTATCGGTATTAGAACAGCCTATACATAATTATAAATTCAGTAGGATTAAAAGAAAGCCAAAATAAATATTCATCATCATCATGGCTGCATTTCCAGTATTGGCGATAAGTAGTCGTTTGTCCACTAGATGGCGCATCGTTGCAGTGAGACGTAATTTTGTTGGAAGTTAAAAGTGGGGTGGAAAAACAATGGACGCTTCCTACAGGACTGTAGTTTACCGCAGAGAACGTCTAATAAGGATAGGATGATGGTCACATGAAATGTAATTCCCATTTCTTCTTGAAGCCGAAATAAATCTGAGGATGTTTATCGGACATGCTTGGTTTTTACTGCAGGTACTTTAATCTTATAATATCAATAAGGACCTAGGTAATTTTACTGTGTTGGTTGAGTGATGGAGGCCAATTTGATTGATTGCATTTGTAAAAAACTATAAATGCGGTTATACCAAGCAAATTGATAGCAGCACTGTAATTGTATCTTTCGACTGTCATTAGTTGCACGTGCTACAAAAATCATTCTGTGCAATGGAAGATTTACCAATGTTACACCGGTCTGATACAGTTTTGCCTGTACATGCGTGAGACTGAGACGCCTGTTTATTTTGTTTTAAGTGCGTGCAGGGTGTGAGAGGGGAATCTATGTGCTTTGATTCCAGCTTGGAAGTTGTAGTCTGTGGAATTAAAAAGCACGTGTGTGTGAAGTATCCAAACAATGACACCTTCATTTCATTATGGCTGCTTTAGCAACACACCCTAAGCTACTGTGTAGTGGGTCCCATTTAGAAGTGGCTACTTCATTCGCGCTTTCCTTGACATAGAGCTGCTTGAATTTTATTACAACCTTTCGCCACGATATGGCAGTTTAAGTCCGCTTGATACTGTAAGGCGTAAGCCATTGGTTTCCAAAGGAGATTTTATTTGTGTCGCCAGCATAGCCTATTGACAATTTATGTTGTAAATAGGCCTACCTGTAGCTTAGGAAAGCTAACAGCTTTCTATTAGGATCTAGTTTGTTAGTTACAGTTTTGTCATAACTCCCTGATGCATTTCGGAAAATTAAACAATATCGGGTGCCTATGGACTAGGCTGGGTGAACCCAGCCTGATCTGGCCGCTATTTATTTTTTGATTTCTTAAAAGATTGAGCTTGGTCTGGTGAAAGCCAGACTAGCCATGGACCTCAGTTAATGCAAGGGAACATGAATCAGCTTATATTTGCACGAACAATAACGGACAACAGCTCTTCGACTTTGGCCCGTTAAAATGTGTATGAACAGTCTAGCGACGCATTTCATCAAGGCCCATTTGGACATGTCAGTTATTTGCACCACTGATTAGATGTAAAACAGCATTTCGTTTCAGACTACTGTTACTTTTTGTGCATTAACAATAAAGTGTTACATGAACTAAAGATGACTAAAATCTTATGTAGAAGAAGAAACATTCACAAAAAATCCATCCATCCAAAAATGACCTTTGTTTTTGATAGCTGTTGAAAACGGCATGGAACTGACAGAGATGTTTTTGTTTATAAATAAATAAATAAATAAATAACATTATGCTGATACCTTTTGCTTTTCCCAAATACAATGTAGCCTACAGTGTAAGTGACCTTTCATCAATCCAGTTGCAATGGATGAACTGTGATGAACTGCCCTACTTGTGATTGTTTAGAGATTTTAAAGGTTTTATAACAATGCTACATCTTCTTTGGCTATTCTACAATCTATTCACCTTTTCAGCACCAGGGGCCTGTACTACGAAGCGGGGTTACTGGCTTATCTGGGTAACTTCGAGAGTAACTTCATCACGTGTGGCGTAACTTCCCGATTAACCCGTACTACGAAAGGTGGATAGGTTTTAACCGAGGTATGCTGCCATGGCATTTTACGCTGCATCTCAAACCTGCTCCGAGCAGGTTATGTTCTTGGTTAACCCGAGGTTTCCGTTAACCACGCCCTTTATAAATAGGCCTACCACCCCTCCACTAACAATTTCTCCCGAGACATGTAGGCGTACTGTACCTGAATGATCCATACGACATTGGAGCGCAAATCGTGAGGGACTCTCTTCGCAGGGCGAGGGGTTTTAGAGACCGCCAGAAAATATATTTATTCTCTATGAAGATATAGATTGTCAGCCGAGGGAATTCGTTATCTTTGTCAGATGATCTAGGAAGACGTCTCATAGCAATGCCCGTACGTGGACATTCATTCCATCGGTGATGCTGAACATCTGAGCAAGAATAGGCTACTGTATGTCCGAAAATAAATCGGACATAGGCCTACAGTATGCCTAATAAATTAAAATCACCATTTTAACAAACGTATTGAATTGAATGTCATATTACTGTACCCTGCACATAAAGGCTACACATTTCCACAGCACCAGAATCCGACCGAATGCCTCCCTCAACCCCCTCCATAATCGGCTTTCCACTATTATTTGCGATGGCCAACTCCTCTGCTACTGTAAAACACTCTGGTGCCTTTCCTCCTACAGTAGTGTTCAAAGACACCTTTTTCTTGTTAGCTGTAAAACAGAGGCCAAGTGAAGGCTATAAGCTAGGCCTACATGTTTTCATAATTAAGAAATATTAATGCAAGCTACTATATAAACCTACTATTCTGAATAATGCTTTTGTGTTTCATTTGCTGCATGTGCGTTTGGCAATGGTGTTGCATCTGAAATGTTCACAGGATTAGGCATACACTAAATCAGTCAATGGGGGATACCTAAAAATTAAATTATCCTTATTACTGTAATCTATATGCCCACTTCTGAATTGGGTTGCATCTGTAGGCCTTTCTATGAACTCAAAATAGGCTATTTAATTATTTCGACTCATTTCAGACATTCCGCAAGATACTAATCCTCCGTAACACATATTTGAAGAACATGTGGGAATAAAACTTTACTTTTAGGCATTTAGGCTACCCGATCTTCAATACGTTGCCAGCAGCCTTGTCTTGCTTTGTTTGCTGCCGACGTATTTGATTTTTGTTTTAATTCCTCGTAACTTGTCACAATAATTGTGCATTCCTCGTCCGTAAAATAAGGTGATTACGTCATCATTGAAAGTGGTGACTTGCGCTGCAACCCGCCCCTTTTATGTGAACGCGCACAAACTCCAATTAGGTTAACCCCAGTTCAACAAATCAACTTCTTAATCAGCGTCGTAGTACCGATTAACACCACTTATGATAACCAGGTTTTGTCAACCCCGGTTTAACAAAGTAACCCAGGGTTACATCTGGGTAGGTTAAGCTCCCTTCGTAGTACAGGCCCCAGTAGGCTGATTATTATTATTATATGGTAAAAAGGAGAAGTGATACTATTTACTATTTACAACATTAATAGGAGTGTGTGATATGTGTATATAGTCACAGTGTTAATATCTTAATTGTAGTTTTAATGATATGCAAGCTGACAGCATTTCTTGTTCAGTCCTGTCAGATCTGCGACAAGGGAACTACAGTACAGTTCGCACTGTGCCCCATTGTAGTCAGTATAGCCTCATGTCACTAATGAATGAGGAGGAAGCTGATGACACTTGTCACTTAGTTTCAGTGGCACCATGACTCGCATCATGACTGGTTTAAAGCTAGTTTTACTATGAGTCATACATTTACACATAATAAAAGAGAGAAACCAATGCTATCCCAGGTTAACATCTTGTTTGTCTGTGAAACTTAAGGGGAAATCCGTGGATTTTTCACATCAATCTCTGTTTCTCGAGGTCACCAAGTACTGTCGGTACGGAAAAAAACTAAAACAATCGGTTTTACCTATCTCGAGTTGGTAGTTCCAACAGCTAAAGCACCCAGGCAGCTACATCACTACAATCTGGGGGCATGTCCACGAGCGCCTATATTCATGCCCGCAGATTGTACCAGGTGTGGCTGCTGTAAAATGCAAGTCAATGGAAGTGTGATGTGGCTGCATTCAAGACAACTGGAATCCTGCAGTATTTTACATAGCTCCTTTAAAGGAAGCCAGCAGTATTTCACATAGCTCCTTTAAAGGAAGCCTGCCTGTCTGCCTGCCTGTATTTCACATAGCTCCTTTAAAGGAAGCCTGCAGAATTTCACATAGCTCCTTTAAAGGAAGCCTAAAGTATTTGGGGGCAGCCGTGGCCTACTAGTTAGCGCTTCAGACTTGTCACCGTAGGGTTGACGGTTCGATCCCCGACCAGTAGGCACGGCTGAAGTGCCCTTGAGCAAGGCACCTAACCCCTCCTGCTCCCCGAGCGCCGCTGTTGTTGCAGGCTGCTCACTGTGCCAGGATTAGTGTGTGCTTCACCTCACTGTGTGTTCACTGTGTGCTGAGTGTGTTTCACTAATTCACAGATTGGGATAAATGCAGAGACCAAATTTCCCTCACAGGATCAAAACAGTATATATGCTTATACTTATACTTTCACATAGCTCCTTTAAAGGAAGCCTGCAGTATTTCACATAGCTCCTTTAAAGGTATGGAGTTCTGTAGGCTTCAAATTGTCTTGAAAGCAGTATTTAATGCAGTATTGAACGCAGTATTACATAGACCTACTGAAAGGTGCTCTAAGCAATGTTATGCGGTTTCTATGCTAAAACATTTTTTTGTCATATACATTTGTCACAACACCACCTCACCATCCGTCAGCTGCCTGTGGCCTGAATACACTGTAAAAAAACGCGGCCTCTATGGACAGCCCAGGCTCCAAAAATGGCAACAAAAACAACATGGTCCAACCTAGACCATAAAAACCACCACAAACTGTTCCAAACTTTTTAGGAGAGTTTCAATTGCACTGGAGGCAGGTGGAGGGAGTAGCGAGCTAGTCCTCTTTTGTTTGAACGTCAACAGAAGTGACGTTACCCATTATCGCTTAGAGTGCCTTTAAAGGAGAATTCTGCCGATTTTCCATATAGATCTCTGTTTCTCGAGGTCAGTTTGAGACACTGGTGGGTGGGTGCCCTACCCCCTGAGCGCAAAAGCCCAATAAAGAAAAGAAATAGGCCATCATTTTACAATGTATAAACTGCGGACAATCTATCTGTACCTTCAATACAACCTCCACAACTAACCCACAAGTCTGCAACCAATCACTAGCAAATCATTACGATTGCTCTAAAAAGACATAAACCACTGCAAACACATGAACCAGTAAAGAGACTATGAATTTTTTTAGATGCATTCTTACTGATGAAGATTTCATCTTTCCACAGGTCGGTCATGCTGGAGGGTCGCTTGACCAACCAGGAGCGGACGTTGGCAGCTCTGCTCCAGCAGGCATTGCAGATAAAGGACGAGATGGCATCTAGCCTGCGGTCCACTCACGGCTCTCTGTTGGCCGAGTGTTCATCCAGACGGCTCCTGGAGAACCACATCCACACCATCACTCACATCGTCAAGCAGCTCAGCGCTGACATTCAGGCACAGTATCATTTACTTAATCAAACAACTCAGCAGTAATGTAGGTGGGCCTTCACCATGAGTTACACTGTCAAATATTTAGCACTGATGCAAAAATGATCACAACACTGCTAACATGGTAAAACAGCCTAGCACAGATATCCAGTCACTGGTGTAAGAACACTGCATAATTCACATGTATGTTACAGTGTAGCTATTCTAGTCAAAGCAACACATACTGTACTGTACAACACAGCTATACAGAGACAAAAGGGAGCAATATGCCAGTGATGTTCCCTCCCACAGTAAGTGATTGAATGCAGGTCGTTCTTTTAACAAAAGCCTATTTTGATTCCAATCAAATAACAATAACTTGTTCAGAAGCCAAATTTACTTCATTGCCAAGAGCAACAAAGCCTGAAAATCACATGCTCTGGGCAGTATGTATCCCTCTCTCTACCATGTTCCAGGCAATGTTGAGGTATCTCTCACTGTCATGGGCTGTCAGGGTGGCCAAATGTGATTGCTGTGAGAGTGGGGGTCAGCATTGTGTGCTTGGTGTGCTTTCACATTGGTAGGCTACATTGCTCACATCTACAGTAAGCAAAAAACTCTTTTAATGATGGCCAACAAATGCCAGGAGATGGAGTCCATGCCAGTGAGACCATTTAGCTGAAGGAAACACATTAGTCAGGCGAGTGGGCATAAAGTAGATTAAATCATTAAATCAACAGCTCATAACTGGAGAAGCAGCCCTCTGCCTCAGCAGAATGATGACATAACTGACAGATTATGGGGCTCAGAATGGGGCTCATGCGTATGTTAATTATTGCTAATTCTCTCCACTTCCCACTCTCTCCTATCTGAAATGTGTAAAACTGTACCTGTGACGGTCCTTGCATACTGTTTGGCATGTTAAACTCCGAGGTCATAACCTTCATAACGAGAACAGCAAATATCAAGCTTATGAAAGGATGGCATAAGATGTCCCAGCTCAGAAACTGCAGACAGATTCAGGTGAAACTGTTCATTGAACTACTAATGTGAAGTACACTGATGTCTCGATTGTGTAATACCAAAGACTTTCTAATGAGGAGACACAGCACTCAAGGAAATGGGGGCATGGGGTTAGTTTGTAACGCCAATACGGCAGTAGTCTACACATATCCCACCCTTTCCTGTGTGACTCCCCTTTCACTTGAATAGGAAAATAACTGCCCGATAACTGCCCAAAGTGCATCAACAAAGTGCATGAATCATCAGGGGCATCGGACTGGGGGTAAAACCAGTACTGATTACCAGGGCCCCAAGGGGAGGGAGGCACCTTGAAAAGACTGGAATATATTTTAGTATATTTATTATGGGGGCCCATCAGGACTGCCTATGCATAGGGCCCAGGATATTGTGCTACACCCCTGTGAATCATCAAAGTACTGATGTAGGGAGTATTCACTAGAGTAGTCGCGTGT
The DNA here is from genome assembly GCF_018492685.1 of Alosa sapidissima. Taxonomy (NCBI): domain Eukaryota; kingdom Metazoa; phylum Chordata; class Actinopteri; order Clupeiformes; family Clupeidae; genus Alosa; species Alosa sapidissima. The sequence continues at coordinate 13,378,176 of NC_055974.1, forward strand.
GTCTGTTTTGCCCACCTCAGGTGCTTGAGACTCAGATCGCCCAAAGAGACGCCGTAGCATCGGGTACGTCCGTCACCGTGCAGAATCTGGACCAGAAGAACCTGGTCGGCATTGGAGACCTCAGGGGCAGAGTGGCCAGGTACCATTAATGTCACTAAGCCCATGATGTGTCACCCAGGTCACCAAGTTCACAGAGAATCATGGCAATGTTCTTTTGATTGACTGTTGTATTCTGTATAATGCATGAGCACGTGTTTGCAAAAGGCTTCACAAAAGACATTGCTGTGTGTCGTGTCTACATAATAATAAATTAATCAAACACACACGGAGGTAAAGATCACTTGTGAAACATCACTTAGTTTCCTTTTAAGCATTCAACATACAGTAAGTTTCACTGCGGTTGGTGAATTACCAATGAGAAAAACAATGCACAGGGGAGTGATTCCACTTAAAGAGATGGATTATTTTAAACACTACAGTGTGTATATTTTAAACACTACAGTGTGTATTGGTATACAATGACACTAGAAATATGCAGAAAATGAAGTATGAGAAACATAATAAATGAGTAGTATGCAAAACTTGCAACCAGCAAAGTCCAGCATTTGTTTGCCTAATTTGATTTGCAAAGAGATCTGAATTTGAGCTCACCATCCAAGAAGCAAATTGGGAACTTTGTTTATAGGCAATAAATAAGGTATTGGGGATGTTGATCTTCTCTGGAGGACCTAATGAGAACGATCTGGCAGCTTTAAGATTGAGTAGCATTTCCTTTCTTCAATACAAAGAAATCTATTTGGTGGCATGGAGGCAGCAGCAGGGAAACCCATACTATGAATCATTCTGGTGTCAGAGTTTATGGGCATGAGTTCTCAGCATTATGACCCAGCATTGATCAAGCAGGAACAGCAGTGTGTCTGTGTCTGCGCAAAACAGACAGAAGGACGTCACCATAGTTTTCTCTCACAGGCACAGACACACAAACACAAACCTTGTTTCAGCTTTTGTTTACAATTCCTATTCTTGTGAATAAGATCATTCTTGTGAATAAGATAATTACCTGTGGCTTCTGGTGTCATCAGTCAACACTGCAAATCTGATCTTGAAAGGTGATTTTGTGTACAATAAAAAGGCTATAATTTTACTGGTTTCATATACAGTAATTTACCGAGCAATACAGTACGTGACAATACTCCTCTTGGATGAATGTTTACGTTATCATTTTATTAAAGCAGTCAAGCACTGCTTGTACACACTAAATTTTGCTTATGCTCTCCAAGCTATTTTTCAGAGGGACTGACTAGAGCTGAAATGTGATAAAAAGCCACCATGGTGTAGCCAATGTTTTGCCAAGAGCATTTGTATCAAAGTGGAATTCGTTCTGTTATTACACTGTGACAACGGTCTCCAGCTGTGGTCAGCTTATACCCACAGAGCCACTGCAGTGAGTGCCATAGGCTGGGTGATGGCGGTGGTGATTACACAACAAGGGCTCACCCCTGCTGCGTCTGACATGATGACATGCCTTCAGGTGTGACGCCAGCATCGCTAAACTCTCGGGGGACGTGAGTGCCGGCTCGAAGGACGTCCTCCGCCTGCAACAGGAGATCCTGGAGATCAGGTTGAGTCTTGAGCTTCGCCTGAAGGACACGGAGCTGAAGGTTAGGCGATACGAACGGAGAGGGACACAACACAAGGCTGACTAAGGGCCACCAGTGCTTGCATATTACATCAGCAAAGACTTGCAGTCACCATCAAGGTCATTTTTATGTTTCCTTCATCTGAGTAGGTGCTGATTAATTTGAGGATTTGTGGGGAAATTGCCCATCAGCATTCTCTCTGTACTGCATTGTCCAGTTTACAGAGACATAATTTATGGAGCTAAAAGAGAAAACATATGTACAGTACATTATTAAAATATATGTAATCTCTGTGGTGCATAGATTAAGTAATTCTATAATTTCAGTGGCTGTATAGATTGCCCAGCAGTGGATTGACAGTAGCAGCAATTAATTTCCTCTTTTTGACTTGTTCCGCTCGTGTGTTGCACTAAAGTAATTCCCCCACTGTCTGCCCCTTGTCCTCGGTCCGACAGATAAATCACACTGATAGGAATACATTATGTCTAGGGGAGGATGCGGGTGGGGGCTCCCATCAATGTAATTGCAAGTGCAATTGAAAGTGGGTCATTTGAGATGAGCATCTCCCCCAAAAGGGTAGGACCACTTATCCAGACCAACATGGAGGCTAGAAATATGTCCAAATATGTGTGTGAACACATGAAGTAATAGATGAGAAAAGAAAATCGTGTTCAGAGGCCGATGCTCAAATGGTGTAGCTTTTCACAAGAGAGGAGAAAAAGAGGAGCCTGTAGACCTTGAAAGACTATACTGCAGGTGCAGCTATTTCAAAAAAGCAACTTGGGAGAAGGGGAAAAGAACTCGAAACGGCATCCTTCACAGTACATCCAGTTTACTGAACTGAAGTTTCAGTCAGTCAGACCTTCATCAGAGCTGTGTTAAAATAAGCTGAAACATAGAGACTAGTGTCCATACTGTATATGTGTGTGTGTGTGAACTCTGAAAAAATGAAATCACACTTAAAAGCAAACATTTCAGTGCAGAGTTCCCAACCTCAAATTACAGTGTCAGTTGCTTTAGTGGATTTCTTCAATCATAATGAACATTTGCACAACATTTAGTACATTTCTCAAAACAATTAGTGTAAACTGCACCACATAGTGGATAACCTGTAAAATTTTGCTCAAAATGTTTAGTTTATGCCTCAAAAGCAAATATTTATGCCCATGAAACAGTCAGTGCCAATACAATGACAAGTCCTGATACCATGTTTATATCAAGATAGTCAAACTGTTTTGTCTTGTTGTCAATGTGACAATGTGTAAGTAATTTGTAATAAACAATGCGCAAGGCAGCACTATTTTCTATTTCAAAACTACAAAATTGCACATTACTGTAATGTGTGTGGATGTAGTTGATTGCAAGACAGTAGATATGTTTCAAAGATTTTTTTTCTGTTGACAGACATTGTGACAGTATAAAGAAAAAAAAGGTTTTTTTACAGCATTGTGCAAATTAAAAATTAAAAAATTAAAATATGCAGTAAAACACCGCTTGGTCAGAGTTGTGCAGCACTGTACATCTCTCTATACATCCTGGCGTTCCTGTCTGCCAGGTCACATACATTTATATATGCTATATGACTATTATATATGACTATTATATATGACAGACTATGACAACTAGTTATGACAACTACTGTAGTTCAACACATTTGCATGTAATGACACAAGCGATGAAATGAGGCCAATTTGTTTTATGGGGTAGGACGACTCAGCAGGGAACCAGTATAGTGGATTTTGACAAACATGACATTAACCATTGAAAATTTAAAAAAAAAAAAAAAACAGCAGACATTTGTACAAAATCAGTTACATGGATGTGCTAAAGCATTGCTGTTTGTTTAAAATGGGGAGAAACAGCTTCAATGATGTGCGCAAGTGATAAGATGATATGGAGTTTTAAGAAATTAACATTTTGATCTGAGAAATGTGCCAAAGCAACTGAGAAAAACTGTAACCGTAGACATGAAGAACATCAGTAAAGAAAATTATTTAGGAATTTATTATTTAAGAATGTCGTAAGAATGGTGTTGGATTGCGTTTTTGTTGATGCTGTGCTGTCCTGTGTTGTGTTGAAACGTGTCGTTTTGTGTTGCATTACTCTTTTCCCTTTCTTGTTCCAGTTGTCTGAGGCTGTGACGAAATTAGAGAGCACACAAGCAGAGCAGGTGCTCATGCAGAAGAACACCAGTGGCGACTTAACCAGGGAGATCCAGCGCTTGGATGTGAAGTAGGTTAACTTCATCCACTAACACTCTTCTACTTGTCAAATTAAATCATTTCCCAAGCAATTCTCCCCAAAAGAGCTCTTGGCCCATCAAAACACGGCATGGCATGTTTTGCGAGTAAAGTCCAGTTATTCGACATGGGATACGGTTCTCTATTGCAGATCTTAAACGGAAGTTTACCAATTGTAGTGGTTACAGCACTCAATGCAGCTAACAGATAGTCTTGCAGTCTTACACCTTGATACTGTATGCTTATAGCTTCCCAGTCTTAACCATGTTAAAACTTTAGTTTTAAACACAGAATGTTTTAATGGGCTCTGACGATTCTGGGCGCAGATAGAAGATGAGAGGTCGGGTCCAAGTTAAAAGAAGGAACTGGGAAAACAGCACCATTTGATGGATGGGGTCCATTTATGTATGCACACCTTATTGGCCAGTTCACGGCGCAGGTTATTAAATTGCTGGTTGGTGTGGGGGTGGGGTGGCATGATCTCTCCCATCTGCAGTCTGAACACGTCTCACTTCCTGGCTCTCCTCCAGGGCGGGAGGAGTGAGGGAATAAGAAGAAATGTGAGAAAAAAGAGAAAAAGAAAAATCGAGGGGGAAAGTAATGGGGCCAAACAACAGAGAGGAAGGGAGCAGAAAAAGAATGATGTGCTGAGACGACTGAACGTCTGTTCTGTCAGGGGAGCACTGATACTCTCGGTGATAGAGCAGTGGTGGAGAAGAGAGATGCTGTTGGGAGTCACCTGGTATTTCGACGAGAGACTGTACCCTCAAAAGAGCCAGCAGCACGTTGGGGATCCGCGCGACGCGTGCTTGGCAAATTGTCCCAACAAAGACGAATTGAGGAGCTGATGCATCTGACAGCCGATCTCACAGGTCCTGTTGAAGGGGATGTGGCCCACCGACTTTTATACTGTCTGAGTGGTGGGAACAGATGGCATCTCTCGGCAGTCAAATCCCAGCCAGCCAACCTGACGGTATAGCCAAAGGGAGCATGACAGAGCAGAAAAAGGGCACAAGAATGCTGCCAATTAAAGGAACGGCTTCCAAGTGTACTGGCTGCCAAAGAGACATCTGTTATTGTCTTGCAAGTAGTGATATACACACATCTCCAGTAAGCCACAACAAAAACATTAAAAAATGGGTTTGTTGGCCTAATATATATCACTAGTTGCGACACTCACAGATGAGTGTGGCAGCTAGTGCAATGAGTCAAACCACTGAGAAAGGAGCAAATAGTCCAAAATGTTACAAAGTATAACTGAGGAGCTGATGGCATAGTCTTGGTATAGTCTTACGCATCTTGCCATAATCACACTGCCCAGTGTCCATGCCCATTTAGTGCTTTTGCATTCACTTCGGTCACCTGTAAAAATTTATGTTGTTAGGAAATAAGCCTGATAACAAGCTTCAAACAAGTCTAGGGAAATGATGTACAGACCAGAGTCCCTAACATGGGTGTGTGCATCTACGATAATGTGGCAGTCAGTGTTTACAATCTAATAGTGGATGACATGCAAGAGGACACCAGCTTACCTCCATGTCCTGGACCAGCATGCACATTGTCCCCTCAAAAACGATAAACCCTCGCACAACATTCCTCTCTTTCATACCGTCAACTGTCAAGGTCCAACAACACCAATGTATGCTTGTTATTAGTGAGGACCACATGTTATATTAAGGAGCTGGCCTAGATGCATACTTAGCATTTTGTGATCATTAAGGCTACTTTCACGAACTCTTAGTCAGCTGTCCTCTGATTTACCAATATCTAGGCGATATTTGTAACATCTATTTTGTATTTGGCCCGTTATGAAATCATGTGGAACAATTTAAACACATTGTAAAACTTAAAGCCCAAATTTGGAGACATCCATGCATGTCGAAATTTACTGCCAATTCAAAACTGGATTACTCTGGAACGGCTAACTGTACAGGGGACTGCTGTGAATGTTTGTGTGATGATGAGTATGCTACTTCGCGAGTAGTTCAACTGAACTGAACTGTATGAATTTGGACGCACTTTCTTTCTTGCGCTGTCACTTTCTCCACTGCGTAAAAGACTAAATTAATTTGCGCTGTGAATGCTAAGATTATTTTGACAGGCCACAGGCTAAATAAAAATCGCTATTAGTAGGACGCAAAGCAGAATATTGAAAGAAGGGGGCACCAAGGCCACCATGGCCTGTAAACCTCTGATTTTCAAAGGGGCATCACGGCCAACGCAAGGGGCTACGACCGTCGTGGCCGCCGTGAAATTCCTACCCTGCATGTGACTCTTGGCAGTGTTGGTAATTGGGTACTTTTCAAATGTATTCCTCTACAGATTACAGGATACATTCCCCTCAAATGTATTTTGTAATGTATTCCGATAGATGACTCAAAGTGAGTAATGTATTCTGAACACTGTGTCCAGAGCCTGTGAGAATGTGAAGGACCTGCAGCAGGAGGCGGTCAGGCTAAGGAGATGGACGGAGCAACAGCTGCAGACGACAGCGCAGAGTCACACACATGGCTCCCAGCAGCTCCGGTCACTCATGCAGGACAGGCTGGTAAATCCTTAGAATGGGAGGAGGAGAGGGAGAAGGTACCCACAGTATGTGCCTGTTCCTTGTCTCTGCTCGGAGAAGCACAGTGTAACATCAAAGCATAACCTTTAATGACTTTTAGAATGAGCCAATCATTCTTCAATATGAGAGTAGCATTCAGACTATTCTGCAATTCTGGAAGTAAAGCTTTGTTATTTAGCTGGCTCAATGCCACTCTTGTGAAGAATGACTAGAATCCCTCCATAAATCAGATGACACAGCACCAAGCTTGGCATTACATATATGTCAGTGCAACTAATCATCATAGTGTGAAGTGGCAAATGTGAAATCAACAGAAGCAACAACAGACAGAAGAACATTTTATTGTGGGAGTTTTGACCTCATAAGCAGTCTGTTGCAGACCCATTTGTTCTTGAAAGTGATTGGAATCTAAATCGTCTATCTCTTACTTTCTCTCTCTCTCTGTCTCACTCTCTCTCTGTCTCTCTCTCTCTCTCTCTCTCTCTCTATCTCTCTCTCTCTCTCTCTCTCTCTCTCTCTCTGATGAATGTGTTCCCCAGGGGGATGTAGAAGGGAGGTGCAACAAGCAGCTCTCCCTCCTCTCCGCTCGCCTGGAGGCTGTGGAGGCCAGGCTGGAACTTGAGTCCTCCACGCAGCAGCTCAGACGCTCGGAGAGCAAACACAAGGCGCGTCTGGGTAGCCTGGAGACAACCCTGAGACAGGAGCTGGACGACATCAGGAGCGAGTACCGGTCTGGTGAGCTTGACCAAAGCAGCCCGCAGCCCTAATATGGAGTTTTAGTTGTTTTTTTCCTGCATTTGTGGGACAAAAGAGGAGAGGGCTAACAGCTAATAGGTATATAGATATGCAGCTAGTGTTGTGTTATATACTGTAGGGGGACAGGGGGCCAAAATGAGAACAGGTGGAACAGTGTGAGCTTTGTTTACTAGACTCAGTCGCCCAGTGGGTATGTCTGCCCTCTGCCACCCATTCAATGCCAGTTTCCTGCCAACCGCACCCACAGCGATGGCCCTAGCACAAAGGTCACATGGACTAGAGCAGTGGTTCTCAAAGTGGGGTCCAAGCAGATTGTGTCTATTTGCTCCCACCCACATTAACAAACACCCATTCTACTGTTGCTTAACTTGGTTTATTTGTCAGCTATCTAGCTGATGAACGTGGAGGAAATGTTTGAGTCAGTCAACATTGTAAAGTGATGCATACCGGTAATCCAAAGTTGACAAAATACCAATTTACATACCTGACATAAAACACAGGATAGTGAACCCGGTAACAACTTCAGAGAATACAAATGGCACGTGCTTAACTGTTACGATTATGAGGGGGGTCCTCGGATAATGTTCTCCACCACAGGGGGTCCTTGGAACCAAAACATATGAGAACCCCTGGACTAGAGAGATGTTGAGCAAGAAAATGACAGCAGACAGAGGGGCATAAACAGACAATGAAACACGCAGACAGACAGGTAACACACAGACAGACAGGTAGGCAGGCAGATTCTCAAAAAGATAAATGAAACCAGCCATTAAACAAATACTTTTCAAATAGAGATTAAAAGCCATCCCTCTAAATCCTTGTATGGATGTCCATAAGAGTTCAGAGGGTGTAAAGGATATAAAGGGAAAGGTATTGAGTATTGCGTTATTGTTGAGTCACAAATTACACGACACACATGGCACAAAAGCAATCACCTTGAGTGGTGAAAACGCTATAATTCAAAGTCTCTTCCCTGTGTGTGTGTGTGTGTGTGTGTGTGTGTGTGTGTGTGTGTGTGTGTGTGTGTGTGTGTGTGTGTGTGTTTGTGTGTGTGTGTGTGTGCGTATGTGTGCGTGCATGCATGCACATTTGTGTGTGTGTGTATATGTGTGCGTGCGCATTTTGTGTGTGAATATTGTGTGTGTGTGTGTGTATGTGCGCGCGCACACGTGCATTTGTGTGTGTGTTTCCCTCGGATGACCAGGATTCCAATCGATTCACGAGTCCATCAACTCCCTTAAGTATATTGGTAGCACCAAGGCTGAGTTGGACAAGGAGACGCTGCAGCGAGACATCAAACAGATTCGCAGGAAGATGGCGGGACTGAGAGACGTTTAAGATCCAACACCGAGAGCTGCAGCCTATCAGACCTCAAACTCTTCCTATAGATCCTATATGACTGCAACCTATAGCTGTGGTCTAAATTGGTCTGCAACACAGACTCAAATTCATTCTCTTTTGCATTTGCATGTATTCATTTGGCAGATGCTTTTATGACTGCATCTGAACATGCATACTACTACTGCTGTTTAAATTGCCCTGAATCACTGCACTAAATCCTGATAATTCTCTTTTCACATTTGCTTATCAACAGCCGTTGTTTGAAGTCGTAACCATAATAGAATACTCCACTGGCCGTGGAGCAGGGTAGAGATATTGATCTGTGGGTAGGCTGGGCTGAACAGGAAGGTTGTGGTCAGTGATTACAGGCTTTTAGGCAGTGAATGACCCCAAACCTGAGAGAAGTAAACAACATAACATACTGTATTGTGATCTATATTGACGTATTGCAAAGGAAATTGCTTTGAGTAATTTCTGACTTAGAGGGAAAAATGCAATGGTATTTCAGATGAAACAAAAGTTAACAGACAGGGACAATTTAAATCATACACTTGCTATTACTGTAAACCCAAAGTCAGCAGTTTAATTATCAATAAGCCATGGTCTCAATGAGCAATACATATAAATGGGACATGATTTAAACAAAAAATAAAAAATAGATGCATTAACTTATACAATTTCAAAACCTGTATTATATTATCTCCATAAACAGAAGTATAAATCAATAAAGAATACATTTGTTGTGGATGCTTAATGTTGCAGTTGTCTTTTTCACAGTTCCACACAAACCACTTCACTGTTCATGTGTATGTAATCATGCTGGGCTGTAATCATAGATCATTTTATCTTGTGTTGTCACATAACAAAAGCATGTTTTTGATGCATTCACAACTCCAGTGGTTGTTGCTGTAGTGTGACAAAGATGATTGGGTTGGAAGTAATGTGCTTGATTTGTGTGTGTATGAGACCTGTTCCACACTCACATGTTTAACTCACACACACTTGTACACAGAAACACACCCCTTCAGAGTTTGCAACACAGTTTTTTTTTGTGTGAATATGACCTGACATAGTGTTTTCGGGGACATGGATATAGCCCCTGACCTGTGCAGGTTTTAGCGTGCAACGATTTGCATGTTTGCTCTGCTTTCTTCTCATTGGGATGTGTGGCCAGATGATCATGTTTCAATGTGATTATGTAAACAGTATTGAAACCACAACAACTGCAGCTACTAAGACAGCTTTTAAAAACAGCTTTTTTAGGCACAGTCATCGATTGAGCAGGAAGTCATGTTTTTTTGTGTTTATGTTTATATTTAGGAGAGAGGATTTATATTTCATAGAAGATGATTGCTGAATGTGACAACATGTTTTAATTGGCTTGACATTGTGCATGATTGCTGACTGCACCTTTAAATGGATAAGTCCTTATTTGCTCATTGCTCCTTTCCTCATTTAACCATGCCACCTTCTATACCTGCCCAATTGGGATCATTGTGTTCAGATTCCTTGAAGGGAAACATGATGTTGTGCTCTAACCAGCATTAAACAATATGTTTTTCCACATCTCTGAGACCAGTTGAAGCAGTTTCATGTCTCTGTTTCTAATATAGTTTCGGAGGTCAGGCAGGATTGCCTACAGCTATTTGAACAGGAAAAACCTTCCATAAATTACAAACCCGCCATCTAGTTCACACCTTTCACATATTTGCTTGTTTCGCAGGTCCAAGGAAATAAACATGATCCTTATGGAATATGATCTCCGACTTCCTCTAATTATCTCATGACCTATCACAGGTTACCTCTTCTCTATCACAGGTTCTTCATTCTAATCTCACCTCGAAACTGTACCCTCACATCTGCTCTTTTCTTCTCTCTATAGTAAATGGGTCAGTCAGTCTACAGTTGTGAAAATGCCAATGTCATCAGCTTGGCACCTCTTAGATCTTGGTTTGGTGACTGCACTCTTCCCTCACTACATAGTTGGTGCCTTCACTTCTCCGAGAATGGAACTGAGAGTGTGTTAGTCAGGGAATGAATGTCAGTGAGAAACATTCCAAATATCACCTAGTGACACCTGACTCCCAACATCACACCATTTGTACCTTAAGTAAGAGGAAAACCCCTCCATAAATTACATAATTTAGTTCACACCTTTCATGCTTCCTTGTTTTGCAGGTGCAAGGAAATAAATATGAACTTAAAATATGGGGTGCATCCCGAGCTCTATTTGCATGCGGCCTCTCTCCTCGGTCCTTGGTCTTCCAGCTCTGGAAATCATTCAAAGCTCAGCGTCATCGAGGATGTCTCATTTGTCTAATAGCAGAGTGGTGAGAACGAAGAGAGAGAAAAGAGGGGGGAGGGCTGATATGCGAGGAAAGACAAAAGCATCCTACGCGGAATGTTTCCAGTCGGAACTGTGTGATCATTGGTCCAAGCTGCCAAGGTAAAAAAAAGTTCCCTCCCACGTCTGTCAACTTTCGGTTTCAAACAAGTTTGCAGCCATTTATAAGGGGTTAGGACAGGATGAGGGAAGTAAGGAAGGAAACAAGTTTGTAGCCATTTATAAGGGGTTAGGACAGGAAGGAAGGAAGGAAGAGGGAAAGGAAGGAAGGGGTGGAGGATGGACAAATAGAGAAATGATCTGCACCCATGATGTCCCACTTCCTCTAATTATCTCATGACCTCTCCTCTATCTCATGTTCTCCATTCTCACCTCATCTCAAAACTGCTCTCTCACGTCTTAGGGCCCAGACACAACAACCCGATTATCGGCCGTCGGACATCGTCAGTGACTCGAGTCGGTTCGGTGTGTCCCGTGCCGTCTTCAGTCAGAGTCGGCGTCGGAGTTCATTTTGACCAATTTGA